>NC_080580.1:51520668-51823698 GCF_029962835.1 Magnolia sinica
CAACGAAGTGTGGCTGGTGGCAAGGAAGGTATGTATATGAAACAAATACCCTTTTTTTTCTTGATTTTTATGTTGCTTAGATGGTGTTTGATAAAATACCTGTAAAACCATTGTTGTTGTTTTACATATAGTGGGATTTTGAAGGTGTAGTCCAGGTGTTTGTGAAAATGTTGCACCAGTGAACTCCGCTCGATCTTGGCTTGAACTCGACTCGAACTAGCCTGAGCTACTAACTGAACCGAGCCAAGCTGGCTAGTCAGGCTCGAGGACCGAGCTGAGCCGAGTTCGAGTTGAGGTCAGCTAGTGGCCAGGCTGAGTCGAGTTGAGGCCAGCTCGACTGTTGAATTAATGCACTTTTGTGAAAAGGTTCATGTCTCTTTGTTGAAGAGTCACATGTCCCTTAGTTGAAAAGGTTCATGTCTCTTTGTTGAGGAGCCATGTCCCTTAGTTTTTTTTTTATATACTATAAATATGTGTATGGATTTCATTTTTCATATATGAAGAAGTACAACAACAAAAATTAGTTTTCTCCTATTACCTTCTAAGTTATTTTTACTAAGTAAAAAAAAAAGGCTACATTAGCCTACAAAGTGGTATCGAAGCTTAGTTTCGGGTCTTGACTGGGTGTTAGAAACTTCTACAAAAGTAGAATCAATGGCAACGAATGGTGCAACGATTCATCCCGCAATTCCCATTTTTGGAGGGGAGAACTTTGATCATTGGAGCATCAAAATGAAGACCTTGTTCTAATCTTAAGGGCTATGGGGGATTGTTGAAACCAGCTATCCAACTACAACCGATCTCACATCTCTCTCAGCCATACAACAAGAACAACTGAAGGAGAATAAGAAGAAAGATGTGAAGGCCCTCTTCTTCATCCAACAAAGTGTCTCTGATTCTATCTTCTCTAGAATCATTCCATCTCAAACTTCAAAGCAAGCTTGGGACACTTTACAACAGGAGTTCAAAGGTACGTCTAAAGTGATTGCCATCAAGTTACAAACTCTATGGAGGGAGTAAGAAAATTTGAAAATGAAAGATTATCTTTCATGAGTGATTGAAGTAGTGAATCAGATTAGGATCTATGGAGATTCTATTATGATGAAAAGGTGGTTCAGAAGCTTTTAATAAGCCTCTCTACAAAATATGATGTTGTTGTTGCCGCAATAGAGGAATCTAAGGACCTTTCAACCTTATCATTGGTTGAGTTGATGGGCTCTTTAGAATCACATGAACAAGCATTGTTGAGGCGTTAAGAAAAATTAGTTGAAAGTGTGTTTCTATCAAAAATTTCAATTGGTTCACAAAGTTCTTTCGAGAAGACATAAGCTGGTCCCAGAAAGAATCAAGGCAATTACAAGAAAGGTGGAAAATCGATGCAAGGGAAATGGCAAAATCGAAACAAAGGTAAAAATTCAAATCTTACCTACAATTTTTGCAAAAAGTCTGGCCATATTGAAAGTGAGTGTTGGAATCAAGGCAAACCTCAGTGTTTTAACTGTAAAAAGTTTGGACACGTAAAGAAGGATTTTCATTTCAAGGACAATCAGCATGTTGCAAACTTCTCTGAAGAAAATGTTGAAGAAAACATGTTTTTTGCAAGTCAATACTCACTCACTCAAACTGAAAACATATGGTACTTGGATAGTGGATGCAGCAATCATATGACAGGTGATGATCGGATATTCACAAATATCAACTCATCCGTCAGATCTCAAGTCCGTATGGGAAATGGTGCTATTGTGGAAGCAAATGGAAAGGGGATAATTGCCATTGAAACCAAGAAAGGGGTCAAGTATATAAAAGATGTTTTACGTGTTCTTGACTTGGATCAAAACTTGTTAAGTGTTAGGCAACTTGTTCAAAATGGGCACTCTATATTATTCGAAAATGATTCTTGCATTATCTATGACAAGAATGGCACAACTCAAGTGATTGCTAAGGTGAATATGGAGAAAAATCGTAATTGTCCTATTAAGTTGCGATATTCAATCGATTGTGCATGGAAAGTCAAGACACTTGATGAATCTTGGCTTTGGCATAAAAGAATGGGGCATTTGAGCTTTCATGGATTGAAGTTGATGGATCAAAAGAATATGGTAGATGGTTTATCATCTATCAAAATTAAAAATGACATTTGCTTTGGTTGTGCATTGGGAAAACATCATCGTGCACCTTTCTCAAGACGCACGTGGAGAGCAAAGGCGCCCTTGGAGTTGATTCACACTAATATTTGTGGAAAAATGCAAACTCCATCACTTAGTGGAAGCTTGTATTTTATCATCTTTATTGATGATTATACAAGAATGATGTGGGTGTACTTCATAAAGAAAAAGTCAGAAGCTCTTTCGATCTTTAAGGGATTCAAATCACAAGTTAAGAGATAAAGTGGTCTCAAAATCAAGATGTTGAGAAGTGATCATGGCGGTGAGTACGTCTTTAAGGAATTTGAGACATATTGTGAAGAAGAAGGAATCGAGATGCAACTAACCGTTGCTTAAACACCTCAGCAAAACGGCATTGCAGAATGGAAGAATAGAACAATTGTCAAAATGGCTCGTTCTATGTTGAAAGAAAAAGGCATCCCAAATACTTTTTGGGCTGAAGCTGTGTCTACAGCTGTTTACTTGCTTAATTAGAGTCCTACAAAAGCTATGGAAGACAAAACACCGATTGAAGCATGGTCAGGTCACAAGCCTTCTATAAAACATCTCAAAATTTGTGGTTACATTTTGTTATGTTCATATTCCATCTTAAAAGTGTCAAAAACTTGATGAAAAATCTAAAATTTGTATTTTCATTGGTTATAGTACTTTATCAAAAGGTTATCAAGTATATAACCTTGAGACGGGGAAGCTAATGATTAGTTGAGATGTTTTGTTTAGTAAAAGTACGGGATGGGATTAGAAAAAGAAAAATATACAAGAACAAGCCATTCTTATACAAGAAGATGAGCCGAAAGGCACTCAAGATGTGAAAGAAGAAACAGAAACAGAAAATGATGAAGAAGATTATGGACCCACAACTCCATTCTCTTCACCAAAAGCTACTCCATCCGCATCATCAAGTTCTCCATCAACAAGTTCAAGTATTTCATCCAAATCACCCCTGAGAAAAATGAAGAATCTGAGAGACATCTACGAGTGTTGCAATTTTTCGGTTGTAGAACCGGAAAGCTTTGAAGTTGCAGCTCGAGAAGACAATTGGTTAAAAGCCATGGAAGAGGAAATTTACATGATCGAGAAGAACTCTACTTGGGAGTTAGTTGATCATCCAAGCAGCAAAGATGTTGTTGGAGTAAAATGGGTTTACAAGTTTAAACTCAATTCAGATGGCTCAATCCAAAAATAGAAGGCAAGGCTCGTTGCAAAAGGTTTTACACAACAACCAGGCATCGATTATAATGAAACCTTTGCACCACTTGCTCGATTGGAGCCTATATGAACCCTCATTGCACTTGCAGCTCAAAGGAAGTGGTCCATTTTTCAGCTTGATGTCAAATCAGCCTTCTTGAATGGTGTCCTCGATGAAGAAATTTATTTTGATCAACCACAAGGATTTGTGGTGGAGGGCAAAGAAGATAAAGTCTATCGGTTGAAGAAAGCAATGCATGGACTAAAGCCAGCACCACGTGCTTGGTATAGCCAAATCGATGGTTATTTTGCCAAGAATCAGTTTCATCGGAGCAAGTGTGAGCCTACCTTATATGTCAAGACTAAAGGTACATCTATTCTCATCGTATCATTGTATGTTGGCGATTTGATACTCATGGGAAATGATCATAGTATGATCCATCAATTCAAACTCGATATAATGAAGACATGAGATGAATGATCTTGGCATGATGCATTATTTTTTGGGAATAGAAGTTTCTCAAGAAGGCTACATTAGCCTACTCTCGGTTCAACTCGATGTACACCCCTACTTGTGCTACACTGGCACATGCGGCGGTTTGTGCGAAGGCTTAGCAATCTCGCGTTGAAACGCAACTTATGTACCAAAAGGAAATATCTTTATAATAGTAATGCACGTGGGAGGCAGGAAGGAGCTAGCAAAGTTGTGGAGAGTGCGGGAAGGACGAAGATATAGCTTCACGTAAAATTATCTAAATACTCTTTAAATTGCTTAAATCTCTCACATCCTTTTGTATTATATTAGTTTATAATTCTGTTGAGTGACCAACCTTTTGCCTATGAAAATTCTTGTCATACACAACAGAGATGATAAAAGAAAAGGTAGAGAGAAGAAACAAGGAGAGAGAAAAGATGAAGCATTGGAGTCATACCTGGCAGTGCAGCCCATGAAACGCTGCAGCAAAACAGGGAAAGCCAGCTTCAACAATGCTCTAGTCAGACCGATATGAATACATGTGTGAGAGAGAGATAGATGCCATGGAATGGCTCTACTGGTAGGACTTTTATCTTTATTTTTATTTTTCTTGGTTGGTGTGGAAGGTTTGTTTTTGGTTTTGCATCGGTTGTATCCGTCCATCAAAGGAGGATGAGAGAGAGAGAGAGAGAGAGAGAAAGAGAAAGAGAGAGAGAGAGAGAGAGAGGTGAGCTGGACCGCTGCGTCGTGATGTTGTCGAAGAGCAGTCATGGTCAGCCTCTTCTTTTTCTCTTCTCAAGTGGAATATTCTCTTATTAATAATTAATGATAAATTAACATAAGTTCTTTCAAAGCCCGCCATTTCTCGGCCATTTCAGTTCCTCGTTTTGTTCGTTGAGGTGAGAGAAGCAATGCAAATGTTTTGTTGGAAGCGTGCAAGACACCACTGTGTTGACGGAAGCTAAATTGCAACTGGCAACTCTCCGTCTGTTTCGCTCCTTGTCATCTTTGAAGATGCCATCTCATTCACACGTGCCAACATGGCATCACTCTTCCCAACGGGCCCCACCCAAGAATCAGGTTGGCCACATTAAGATTTTGACCAAAATGGCCTCTGGCAAAAAGAATCCCTTTACAAAACGGAACTTTCATGGCCCTCTGATGCATTGTTTTAACTTCTTAGGGACAAAATTCCTCTGCTTGGAGCTGCGCACCTGGGCTGTAGTGATGCAGCAGGGAAGCAGGTTGGCTACTGCGTACCTCAGTGTGCACACGATACCGAGGAACTTTGTTGG
This sequence comes from Magnolia sinica, assembly GCF_029962835.1. NCBI lineage: Eukaryota > Viridiplantae > Streptophyta > Magnoliopsida > Magnoliales > Magnoliaceae > Magnolia > Magnolia sinica. Next base: position 51,525,792 of record NC_080580.1, read on the forward strand.
ACCACTGTGGCGTAAGTCTTGTTAGTGCACCTATTTCTCAATCACGTCCGTATGGATGTCTATGAGTGGGTTAAGCCCTTGAAAGTTGAACACTGAAGAGACAAGATAACATGAAACATCAAGGAGTTAAGAACAAGTTGAGGTGCATTAGGGACACTAACCTTAAAACCAAAATAATCGTAACCTCTAGAAAGTCCTAACCTTAATATGTAAACCTTTCATTTGACCATCTTATAGCTTTATGAGATTATTGGAACATAATAAATAGGTTAAAAGATGTGCAAAGCTGTTATAAATCAAACAGCCCAAAATAACAATTTTCAAGTGGTTCTCGATCCTATTAACAGGCTGTCGATGATTCTTGATAGACTTGAAGATCAGCTCAATGCAATTGAAAAAATGATCCAACAACTAAATAGAAAATTCACAATCTTTCGATACGATCAAGGCACAACTCAATCCTATTAAAGGGCATTTCTATCCTATTGAAAGAGTTGTTCACTAGACATATTATAAATGTTGCAACACGATTTCTATAAAATGGTCATTCGGTTCTTAGGCATGGCGATGGGTTTTTGGTACAATTAGAGCTTACGTGATTCCTCACTCATATCCTTAATCTTAAGCCTCTAAACCCATAAGATCCAAGTCATCTTCTTAAGTCGTACTACTCTAATGTGGATTCTAACATTCATTGTGAAGATGATTTTGATCTCCGCCTTATTGTAGAGATTATACACAAAGCTATAAGCATATCCTTATCTCAATCCTCTAGAACAAACATCTAGGTGAATCCCTACTAAGGATCAATTAAAACCATTAATTTTAAGAGATTCAACCCAACTCCCATCACCTTGGTCACCTCATTGATCATTGCATGTAAGGTGTCTGATTGTGGAGCTAAACCATCAACATCGATGAATATGTGAGCAATTAAGAAATTGGTTCAAGCACGAGAAAGCATTAAAGAACCATCTCAAGAAGGCACTACAAATGGGCTGAATCCGACAAGTAATGTTGTCATTTGTTAAAGTCTATTTCACACTCTTTTCTTATGTAGGATTAAATGTAGATTTTGTAACCTAAACTCGAATAAGTTTTTGTGTATGACTTAGGCTCTTCTGTGGAGCCGAATTCACTAGACATGGATGTATACATGTTAGTCTTCATAAAGAGCCTTTGTCAGGAGTGTACATAAGGCCTTAGATTAGAATTGAATTCACTAAACATGTGTGTGTACGTGTTTGTCTCTATAGGGAGCCTCTAGTGAGAGTGTAAGTAGAACGTTGGATTAGGAACGCATTCCCGGGACATGGGTGTGAACGTGTTAGTCTCCATAGGGAGCCTTAGGCAGGAGTGTATGTCGAGCCTTATATTAGGAACATTAGTGGTTATTGGTAAGCCGATAGAAAACCAACTAAAGTCTCTTACAGAGCCACTGACACAGGTGGAAATGTGTTCCTCCGACAGGGGAGTGTATGTCATTAAGTCCTTATATTGGCCTCTGACGAGAGTGTACGCTTGTAAATATTAGATGTGAACCTAAATTAAAACCTCCAATATTAAAATTCTAGTACACTCGTGGAGAGTGGGTCAGCTAGGAGTTACCTTTGCACATATCTATTATTGCTTGTGAGCTTAATTCTTTGAATTGAATGAATCCATGATTAGATGTATGCCAGGTGTTGAATAGTCACTACACCAAAATTGTAATTTTAGAACGGCCATGTTTTTTGTTTAGGAGCAGTTGAAGGCCGTTTTAAATATGAAACGATTTTAAACCGTTTCAAAGGTGAAAAAAGAGCCCTAATAGTTGCGCGCAAGGCCTCTCTCTCTCTCTCTCTCTCTCTCTCTCTCTCTCTCTCTCTCTCTCTCTCTCTCTCTCTCTCTCCTCACAAACCAGTAACATCCGATCACCAAGCATTTGACCAACTGTCTAATAGAGAACCTCTCATCACCATCCATCCTTCTAAGTGCTATGACTCAATGCCTCCCAGAAAAAGCATCCTCCGCCGCACGCGTCATCAAAGAAGTTACTTTATCTGTCGTGACGTCTCTCTCAAACAATGCTACTGCCGAGGATGACAAGATCGAGATCCTTCGGATCGATTCCAAGGAGATCAGTAAGTGGATTTTGGAGGCCATTAGGGCCTGGGTGCCGTTTGCTTCCCCTACAAAGAATGTGCAGACGTGGCCTACTATAGTTGCATCCACTAAGGAGATCAGGTTCCTTGGGTTGGAATCATCACAAACATAATATTAGCTTTTGCCCTTCATATAGGTCTGTGTGATCTTATAGTTCGGAAGTTAAATTAATGCATTTTTGGGTTTTTCATAGTTTTTAATTTTTTTATAGTTTAAACTTGGTGATTTTGGGCTCTAAATTTTTATTATTAATCTCTTTATCTTCGATATCCATAGATTAGTCAAAACTTTCCATATGCCAATGTGGTTTTCCTCATCTCATCTTCTGTCTCCTCAAAAGAAAAACCAAAACCCTAACTCTCTTTCGCTCTCTCTTTGAGAAATCCCATGCCATTCCTAATTGATTTTTCAGGTACTGATTTCTCTACTCTATTCTCCAAACCTCTATTAAACTCTTCTTCATTTAATTCTCTTCTGAGTCTCTATTTCTCTTCATTTCTTCTTCGATGGAAGTACCTGTTTCGAAGTTAAGCTATTTGAATTGTGATTCCAGATAGCAATTTTAGCATTGTTTATGCTTGTTTTGGATTGGAAGTTCGATTTGGTGTCGTACAGTTGGGCTTGTCGATTTACTTCGGTTGGGAAATTTTTTTATTGTTCTTGCTTTAAAAATTAATCATTTTGTGCCTTTTTGTTGTGCTTAAAGTGGTTGGTTAGGATTGTTATGCTCTATTGGTGATGATTTTTTCTTTTTCTTTTTGTTGTTCTTTTTTTTTTTGTGAAGATTATGATTTTCAGTGTTGGATTGGTAACATTGTGCAAGTAAGCATTTGAGCAACATAATCATATTTTTTTGTTGGTTTTTTTAAAAAAAATAATAATAATAATAATAAAATAAAAAAATAAAATTGAAATGGATATTTATGTTCTCAAATAGTTGATTGTGTTTAGTGTCTTAATGGCTAGATTGGAAAATTTGATGGAATCTAGAGTTTCAACAACATCTTAGTGATTCCTATTGGTATGATGTTAAGTTTTGTTACTATTGTTGTTATTGTTTTGTTTTTAATTGATACAGAATAGTTATTGCTATAAAAATGGATTTATTTTTATTTTTTTGTGTTTTTCTTTATGCTTCAAATGATTAATTGGTACCTTAATTTTTTGGCAGTCATATATTTCCATATTGAGTTAGAAAATGTGATGGTATCTAACTTCTGGCTGTTGAATGAGTTCGTATTTTTCTTTGTTATTTTATTATTATTATTATTATTTATTGGTGTTTTTATACTGTATCGAAGGTCCCTAAAGTGTGGAAAACATCTCTACTGTACACATGGCACTTCTACATAGTGATCAGGGCCGTTTACTTGCCAGGAAACCAGGTGGATGGACCATATACTAGAAAACAATAAGATTTATTTGCTTTAGTTAACTAATATGCAGCCTGCAAAAGGTACCGTTAACTCAAAAGGTAAGCAATCGATGTCACAATTCATAACAATCGGATAATCAGCATTGTCCAATCATTAATTTTCTTGTCCTTTCGCTCATCAGCCTCATCTGTTCGTGGCACACTAGATCAATTGTCTTGATTTTGCCATATCTATAGTGGGATCGCTCATGACTGGACTTCTATGAAGTGCACATCGATAGGTCCATGGAAAAGTTTGTGTGGATGTGATTACGTTTGTTTATGTTCTGGCTTTTTGCTCAATCAAGAGGTTTAACTTGATTTAAAGAGATTAGGGGATGTTGGATAAAACTTATTTTCAGCACTTATCACTGAAATTTGATCTTTGCAATGATTTTCACTGATTCGGATCATTTGGCAAATCCAACTTATTAAGTGCTTAAATTAATTTTCACTAAACACATGGGTCTTTTTTCCAGCTCCCCTCCCTTCACACTAAAGGCTAAAGGCTGAAATTTGAAAATGGTGGTCCCTTGAAATTTCTTTTCACTTTTGACTAAATATCCCTAAAATTATTTAAAAATTATAACTTAGCACTTAAATTAATTTTCAGTTTATCAAATTGAACCTCAGTCATAAAGAGGGCTTGATGACGTGAAATCTGTATACATAAATTCCAATTTTCCCTTCTGAGTTCTGTTTTGAAGGATGTTAACCCATGGATTTCATTTCTGCCCGCATGCCATTAAAATTGGCAGAAAATTTTTCCTATTTAGGCATTAACTTTATAGTCCTAACAGTATTTTTAGCATCACTATCATCTGCCTTTGATAATTTTCCAGGCATTGCCTCATGATTTGATAATATTTCACTTTTCTTTCTGCCTATGGTAATCCTCTTCCTGTAGGAGCATTTGGAAATCATTCAGGTCTTTCTACTCCACTGTTGCTTCATCCATTTTGATGCGAATCTATGAATTGATACATTTTTGTTCTTTTGCTCCATTGAGTTCTATATTATTGCAGTAACTCAAAGTCTTCTGATGTGTCTGAATATTATCAGGTTCCAACCCTCCTCATCAGGACAACCAAAAAGAAACCAAAAGAATAAAGGTAATCCAAAAACTTCACCCTGATAGATAACTTACATAACCACTTCAATTTCTTTGGTTGGGAAATTTTATACATAACTTACATTGTTGCTTCATATGACCGTTTCTGGTGGAAGCGTCAAAGTTGCTGTTTGGGAATGGGGGATTGAGCTGCTAATTGATATTAACTAAAGCCTTGGTATCAGTTGGTCCCTACTGGATAGTATGCTATTGGATGTGGCTGGTGGAGAAGCTCAGTTTGCAGTGGGCTTTGATGTAGCCTTTTGTTTTGTCACCAATAGACTCTGCGGCAACTAAGGTTTTATGGTGATTAGGAGCCTGCTTGTACAACCTTTTGGCATTTGGGCGTGTGCATCTTGTATATCAGCCTTGCTTAGGTGAGTTTTGATCTTATCTAATAGAAAATGGATTGCAATGAGAATTGCTTAGATGGGTTTTGCTCATCTCATTTGTAGAAGGAATCCCTGGGCTTGATTTGCTTCATTTTTTTGTTTCTTTGATGAATTTGTAGTGTATGTGTTGTGGTCTTTTTTCCTCCTTTTATGCTATTTGGATTTCGATGTTTAGATTGAATCACATCTGAATGCACTTCTGAATGTGAACGTTAAGATGATCATAGTTGCATGTTAGTTCAGATGATAACCCCTGGGGGTACTCTCCAGAGCTATTCACCTAGTCAAGATTCTCAAAGTCAATCATGGAATGTTAGTGATGCCACTTAAATAACTGGACTTTTTCATATTTTGCGTACTTGGAATTTCCATAAGAATCTGTTTGATTTGCTACTTGCATCCACTTGCTGTCTCTAGTGATACTTACAGGAACTGCATTTGCATATGGACAGACCAACAATGGCAAAACTTTCACCATGAATGTTTAGTGTTTTGCAATTTCTATTCTAATGTGTCTTAGATAGCCATGTTTTTGGTTGAGTTCATAGATCATACAAATTGGTGTCCTGCCAAACCAAAGTTATATCATAAGACAGTAGATTGGCAATTTACATATTTTAACATGATGCTCTTGAAATTGCAGTAAAACTGTCATTACTGAAGTATGAAGTATGTCCAAATGTCTTAGAGGGGGGGTGAATAGGACTTTTTAAAAATTATTTTCCAATAAGAACAAACAATGCCTAATTTTTAATAAAAGAGTAAGGCAAAATAACTCTATGGCTTCCAAGCTAATAAAGGGTCCAAATCACATATGCTTATACAAGGTTTAAATATAAAGAACAAGCCTATTAGGATGGTATATATGATAGTGTGTGGGATGTGATCTCTATCGATACTTATACAAAAACTAAATCATGCATCATAAAAGTCATTGGATAAACAATAGCGTAATTAGAAAAATACACAAAAAACAATCCCAAACACAATCATATATAGTAGTTCATCTACTTGCCTACTCCACACCCAGCAGACGCACTCTCTCCTAGAACGTACCAGATTTCACCATCCAATAGTTTTAAATCAGGTTAACTATGAACCTTCACAACCTACACAAGGTTAACTAAGAGACCTACACAAGGTTCCCTTAAGTGCCTACACAAGGTGACGAGTCCTACACAATGACACAACTATGAGCCTACACAAGGCAACCCAAGCCTACACAAGGCAACTCGTCCTACACAAGGACCTCACGTCCTATACAAGGACTATGTATTCTCCCGTCGGAGGCCTACAACGAAGTCTTCACAAGTTTGTCACTCAAAACTCTGAATCTCAATCCTACACAATGAAAGGGCTTCAGACTCGACGGACTCTATATACTTACAATTAAGTGAATGAGCCCCATAATCGTACAATGTGAAGATCTTCGATGATGGCAGAGAGTCTTCAACTCCCTTGAACCACAACCGCTTCTGATGCATCGATCAATGCTCCAAGGTTGTGAGGTTTAGGGTTTTGTTCTTCTCTATTTATATGATATGATCTTAAACACATATAGAGAAGGTTCTCATGAGTTATGCATTTAAGTGTTAAATGTTGAGGGTCAAATATTGCATATTATCCCCCATTTATATCTTGGTTTTATGAACATAATAATGCTTACTCTTCTATTTTACTCATGTTTATGTTGCAAGGTGAATTTAAGAGCATGGATTGAAAATGGTGCTAAAAGCATAGATTTAATGCTCAATAATCACCAAGGCAAGGGATGAATCTTAAGATACCAACATTGAAGAATTCACATACCAAAGATCCATGAAAACCAAGTGAGGAATGAAGAGAATCAAATATTTAAAGTGAAGAAAAGGAATCCTAAAATCGTCCTGAAAAAGCATATTCTGAAACTTTGGGTCATTTTGTGAAATTAACAGAGTGAAGTCTATTTTGAGAAACTGCACATGGTGAATTCTATTTTAGCAAACTGCGTAAATTTGAAGCGGTTTCTAGAGTTTTCTAACTGGGTGTGAAAGTTGGAGTTCCACAGCTATAAATAGGACTCTCTAGGATGTTCCTAGGCATCTTCTACGGTTTTAAGGAGTAGAGTAAAAGGGTGGAGAAGTCATCGCTAAGAATTTTTCTTCTTCTTCCTTAGTTGTTTTCATGCTTTCTTCCAGGGTTTTAGATCCAATCATGTCTATGGTTGGCTAAACCTCTTAGCTAGGGCTAAGAGGTGAAGCTTGTAGTATGATAGGATGTTTCTATTACTTTGATTCATGTTTATGTTGAACTCCATAGAATCTATTTTGATATTTAAGAAATACTTTCAGTTTTTAATAGTTTATTGTGACTCAAATTACAATAGATCTGCAATAGCTTTGAGTATCTTCTTTTCTTGATTTGAGATTGTGAAATTAGTAAGTCTTGTTATTCACTATCGTCCCTTGGGCATGGTAGAGTGATGGAATCCTTCCTAATCTTCGCAATTCTCCTGCTTTGAAATTATGAGATTGGTAAATCCTGTTGTTTGTCATTATCCCCTGGGCATGGTTTGGTGATGGAATCCTTGTCAATTATCATTGTTCTCCTTCATTGAGAATTAGGTCAATGGAAGTTTAAATTTGGTTTTATTGATGTATTTTTCAATTAGATAGGATAGGAATCCAATTCTAATTGTGTTACTTGAATGAAGCAAGAGGGCTCCTTGATCACTACAAGTGGATCCATGGCACCCTAGTTCCCACTTTGAAATTCTTACTTTTAATTACTTAATTCACAATTACTCTCTTAATCACTTTAGAATTAGTTTTACATGTTCTTATAGTTCTACTTCTAGTTAATTCCAGAAACGCACAAGATCAGTCCCTGTGGATTTGACCTTGGTCTTACCGAAATTATTACTAATTAGTGACCCTTACACTTGGGGTTGTGAACATTAAATACTACGATTTACCTATGATGAAGTCAGTTAGAAACTCAATGAATGCTAGAGTTCATAATTCAATCTAAGCAGTAAAAATGATGAGTTAATGCTTATGATTAGATTAAATGATGAACTCTAATAATGGGAAAGAGGAAATGAGTAAGAGGGTATAATCTCTTTGAAGCAACTATCTCAAACTCTCTCAAATTTTAGCTCATTATCTAAGAAGCAACACTAGTGTATTTATAAAGTTGAAATCCCAACGTAAAAAACTGAGCAGAAATCTGACATTGTTGATGTCATCGAAGGGTATTCGATGTCATCGAAATTTGAATTTTGATGCCATCAAACCTTCCTCGATTGCATCAACTTCCGACACTTCATTTTTAAATGGGTGTACGAAAAATTCTAATCATTCCCATCGAGCATCATTCGAGGTTATCGACATGCACTTCGATGCCATTGAGGGATGTCTTGATGTCATCGAGATTGCTTTTTAAAAAAATACATAAAGGTAGTGTTAAATATCAAATATTGCATATTCTCCCCTATTTATATCTTAGTTTTATGAACATGATAATGCTTAATGGGTATATTTTATACATGTTTGTATTGCAAGGTGAATCTAAGAGCTTAGATTGAAAAGAATGTTAAAAGTATGGATTTGATGCTCAAGAATTAATAAGGCAAAAAATGGATCTCAGAAGACCAAGATTGAAGAATTCACATACCAAAGATCCAAGGAAACTAAATGAGGAATGAAGAAAATCGAAGATTTGAAGTGAAGAAAAGGAATACGCGTGAAATTCAACTAGCTCAAGTTCTGGTTCGACTAGCCCAAGTTCTAGTTCGACTAGTCAAAGATTGCTCTCGATTAGTTGAAGGTTACGCAAATTTTGTGCGAACTGCGTAAATTTGAGGTAGTTTCTGGACTTCTTCAATTCGGTGCAAAAGTTGGAGTTCCCCAACTATAAATAGGAGTTCTTAGGATGCTCCAAATCATCTTTTAGGGTTTAAGGAGTGAAGCAAAAGGGTGAAGAGCCGCCGCCAAGATTTATTTTCTTCTTTCTTAGTTTGTTTGTATACTTTCGTTAAGAGATTTTTGTTTAATCATGTCTGTGGTTAACTAAACCTCTTAGCTAGGGCTAAGAGGTGAAGCTTGTAGCGTGAGGTGATTTCTGAACTTTTTCAACTCGGTGTAAAAGTTGGAGTTCCCCAACTATAAATAGGAGTTCTTAAGATGCTCCAAATCATCTTCTAGGGTTTAAGGAGTGGAGCAAAAGGGTGGAGAGCCGCCGCCAAGAGTTTTTTTCTTCTTCCATAGTTTGTTTGTATGCTTTCGTTAAGAGATTTTTGTTTAATCATGTCTATGGTTAATTAAACCTCTTAGCTAGGGCTAAGAGGTGAAGCTTGTAGCGTGATTAGGATGTTTACTTTGCTTTGATTCTTATTTATGTTGAACTTTATTGATTTCTAGTTTGATTTTAATGAATATTTTCAATTTTCTATGGTTTGTTGTGACTCAAATTACAATAGACGCTGTGATAACTTTAAATATCTTCTTTTCTTATTTTGAGATTGTGGAATTGGTAAATCCTGTTGTTCACCACATCTCCTGGGCATGGTAGGGTGATGAAATCCCTTCCAACCCTCACAATCCTCATCCATTAAGAATTAGGCCAATGAAAGTTCAGATTTCATTTAATTGCTATATTTTCCAATTGGATAGGATGAGACTCCAATTCCAATTGTGTTACTTAAATCAAGTAAGGTAGCATCTTAATTGCTACAAGTGGATTCTTGGCACCCTAGTTCTCACCTTTAATTCACAAGTTTCAATTACATCATTCACAATTACTCTTTCCAATTATTTAAATTTAGATTTACATCTTCTTTTAGTTCTAGTTCTAGTTACTTTCAAAAACGTACGACATTACTCCCTATGAATTCGACCTCGGTCTTACCGAAATTATTCTACATTACAACCCTACACTTGGGGTTGTGAACAAGTTTTTGGCACTGTTACCGAGGACTACGGTTGTGCTTTTCTGAATTTAATTAGTTTTAGAATTAGGTTAAGATTAGGATTCACTTTCTGTTTTATTCTTAGGTAAGGAATTTTTCTGCTTTGTTTTTAGAAACTAACTTTGTTCTCTGTTTTGTAGGATCCTAACCTAGCATCTTCTATCTGGTAACTTCGTTCTAACTTTCTCTCTCTTACTTCTTATTTGTTGTAGCTTCAATTCTTAGATTTTAAGTTAGATTCTGAACTTGAAGGCTTAGAGTGTTTCATGCCCAAGTGGGTCCGTGATAACACTCTACGTCTCTTGAGTGAATGAGGATTAGTCGAAGGGTTGCCTATCCGCCATAGGACTAGACACCACTTAAGATCCTCTGAGTCAATATAAGTAATGACTGCTAATCAACTTGCAAATCGACCTCAACCTCCAGTTGAGGAAGCCCAGGATGAAAATGAGGTGCATAATGCACCCCTGCCTCATACTTTACGAGACTATTTACAACTGAGAGGGGTGAGCACACCTTCCTGTATGATTTTTTCAGAAAATACAGAAAATATGGATATCAAGTTAGGAGTGATCCAACTCCTTCTAAAGTTCCATGGACTTGAATATGAAAGTCCATATCGACACTTGAAAGAGTTTAACGAGATAATAGTCACTTTATATTTTCCTAATGCGTCTGAGGACACAATCAGGCTAAAACTCTTTCCTTTCTCCTTAAAAGAAAAAGCTAAGACGTGGTTGCATTCACTACGTCCATGATCTATTGGCAGATGGAATGACATGACAAGGGAGCTTATAAAAAAATTCTTCCCATATCATAAGACGAATACCATCAGAAAGTCGATCATAAACTTTACCCAAAAAGGAGATGAAAGATTCTTCCAATGTTTGGAGTGGTCCAAGGATCTTGTCGATTCATGCCCACAACACAGTTTTGAAATGTGGCACATAACAAATTTCTTCCATTGAGGACTAACATCTTCCATGCGCCAATTCGTCAAGACAATGTGTAATAGAGAATTCATAAACAAAGATGTCGATGATGTGTGGGATTACTTTCACAAACTCGTTGAAACTGTACAATCATGGGACATCTCGCTGAGACCTAACACCACTTCTAAGCCTACTCAATCAAAGGCGAAGGGTAGAATATATTGAAAGAGGAAGACAATATAAATGTTAAAGTGGCCAGTCTCACAAGGAAACTCGAGGCCATGGAACTTAAGAAGCATAAGGCTAAGGAAGTTGTTTGCAGTATTTGTGCTTGCAATGTTCATATAACTGAAAATTATCCAACAATACCTGCTTTTCAAGAATTACTAAATGAGCAATCGAATGTCGTAAACTACCAGAGGCCTTTCAAAGGAACCACCTCAAATACTTACAACTCTAGCTAGAGAAACCATCTAAATTTCAGTTGGAGGAATGGACAAACTGCTACTCCTCAAGGAATCCTTAACCAATTTTTAGATCAAAGGAAACCTCAAGAGGACCCGGTTCTAAAACATATTCAAGACTAAGAGCTACTCAATTAGAATACAGCACAAGCATTCCATGATATCAAATCAGCAATAGGAATGCTTGCATCGTCCATTCAAAGGATAGAGTCACACTTAGCAATTGGGGAGAAAGGGATGCTTCCAGCTCAAGCTCTCCCCAATCTAAAACCACAATGTGAAATCAGTGGCCCAAGCTCTTTAAATCAAATGGAGCAAGCAAAATCTATCACCACTCTTAGGAGTGGGAAAACTATTGATAAATCTAGTCCAGTAAGGGCTGAAAAGTCTAAGGACCTGGAAGTAAATAAAACCGATAGACCTAGCAATACTCCATAGAGTTAGAACCGGAACCTCAAAGCAAGTGGATTGCTCCATTTCCCCAGTGATTGATTACACCAAAACCTCTAGCTAACTCTCAGGACATTCTTGAAGTGTTGAAATAAGTGAAAGTTAACATCCCTCTGCTCAACGCTGTGAAACAAATTCCTTCATATGCCAAATTTCTGAAAGACTTATGCACTACAAAGAGGCGGCAGAGTATTAAAAAGAAAATTTTTCTGACGGAAAAAGTAAGTGCCATCCTCATACAAGATGTGCCACAAAATATATAAAGACCCTGGTAGCCTAACTATCACTTGCATAATTGGGAATCACCAGATTGAGAATACACTCCTTGACTTGGGAGCGAGCGTAAATCTGAACCCTTACTCGGTCTACGAACAACTGGGTCTATTATCATAAAGATCGCTTTAATAGAAGTGGGAATGGGTCAAAGTGTCCTAGAGGGGGGGGGGGGTGAATAGGACTCTATAAAAAATTTATGATGATTTCAAATCCTATTAACATAACCCTAATTTAACAAACTCCTATCATGATATTTTCAATTTAACTCTAATGACTTCCAAGCCAAATAGAGGATCCAACGACTTCCAAGTATTTGAACAATATGTAGTCTCAGCCTATGATGAATAAACAATACAACTGTGAGTGTGTGTGGGATGTGTTCTTATCAATTCTAAATAATCATGTTAGTATGCTTTATGAAAACATTCAGAGAAAACATATAAGAGTAATGTGCAAATAACAATGCCAAACACAGTCATTTTATAGTGGTTCGGCTACGTGCCTACTCCACTTCCGGCAGACGCACTCAACCCTTGAGTGTACCATATCTCACTAACGGAGGTTTTAAATCAGGTTCACCTCTAACCTTCACACCCTACACAAGGAACCTAGACGTGTCTCCATGAGACACAAGTTTATGCCCCACACAGGAACAAGGATCAACACACAGCACCGGAGTTTTGTGCTCTACACACGAGTAGAGGATCCACACAAGGAACCTAGGGTTTTAGGCCACACAGGCCAAGGATCCATACAAGGAACCTAAAGTTTATGCCCTGCACAAGAGCAAAGGTCAACACATAGCACCTAAGGTTTTAGGCCACACAGGGTAAGGACCTACACTAAGGACTTAAGTTTATGCTCACCAAGAGCAAGGGTCAACACACAGCACCCAGGGTTTTAGGCCACACAGGCCAAGGATGCACACAAGGAACCTAAAGTTTATCCTCACCAAGAGCAAGGTTCAACACACCGCACCCATACGTATTCTCCCGTCGGAGGCCTCCTACAAGGACTTGAAAGGGGTGAGAATCACCTGTGACCCAATCCTATACAAAGGAATGATCAACAAGGTCTCTGGACTCTAATGACTTACAAATAAGTAGATGAGCCCCATTAAGCATGTTGATGAAGATCTCCTCCTTTATTGATGAAGAATCTCCAGCTCCCTTGATCCGCAACACTTATGATGCTCCAATGTAAGGGGACAGGTTGGGTCAAGGTTATGTTGGTAATTACTCTATTAAATGATTAATCATTAGAGTGACAGAGTAATACCATGATCTATGCATTTAAAGAATCTCAGCTCAATGATTTGTAATTAAGGTGATAGCTAAGGGATCCTTGAATGCGGAAGTTCATTCACCAATCCACTCAATTGAATATCAATGATGAGGGTGGATTAAGGAATAAACTCCCTTGAGAGAAAAGGTCTTAGGGTAGGTGATATGAATTAAACACTCAAAATCTCTACCTGTTTTTTCTCAAAACAACCTAAGGCAAGCTCTCATTAAATAGGCAAAAAGTTCCAACGGAAATAAAATAGTCATATTTTTTTATAGAGTTCAATATCATCGAGTAGGCTTCAATATCCTCGAGTGTATATGCTCGATAACGTCCAATGGCGGCTCGATGACACAAACTCAATCTGTCAAATGCTTTTGAACCTTTTTGCCAACTAATCGATACCAATTTCGATTCATCAATTTTTTCAAGAAATTTTCTTATAAACTCGTTGGACAGTTTTGTGTCTTAATTCGATGACATTGATCTGGTCTCGATATGATCGATCTTTGAATATCGATATCATCGAGTGATTCTCGATACCTCGAATATTTAAAAGAATTTACCTGAAAGCTTGCTGGATAGATTTGTGTCCTAATCCGATATCATCGAAGGTCCATCGATATCATCGAGATTTGAAATTCGAAGATATCAAGCCTTTCTTCAAGTAATTGAAAATCACATGATTTTCCTTTACTTCTCACTGGACACAGACTGACCAGATGTCGATTTTATCGAGCCATTTCGATGAACACGAGATTCAAAAGTCGATGATATCGATCCTGCCATCAATTCATTAAGAATTCAGCCCAAGATTCATTTTGGTTGCTGGACATCTAAAGTCCTCATTTTGATGACATCGAGTGAGTTTCAAGGACATCGATAATAGAGTCCGATTTCATCGAAGCATTATCGATAAATTGACAAAAGCTGAAAACTTAGAGATTTTCCTGATTTTGTAAAACAGTTTTCACGCCTTAAACCCTATGTTGTTCTAATAATTTTGAGGGTTTTATATACCTGGTGTTTTAGGACATAGGATGTAAGCATAAGTTTACCTTTGTAGAGATTTGAAGCCGCATCCAGTTGAGGCAGATGCTTGAATGATCTTCCTATGGGGCTCACTTGTCTTGCTGACTCAAACACTCATGCTAATTGACAAACCAGGGCACTTTCACAATCTTAGTCTCGTATGATCCATCATTTTCTTTGGTGATTCTTGAGCATCAAATCGATGCTTTTAATATTCTTTTCAATCCAAGCTCTCAGATTAACCTTGCAATACAAACATCTATAAAATATAACATTAAGCAGTATCGTGTTCATAAAATAAAGATATAAGTAGGGGGAAATATGAAATATTTGATACTCAACACACTCTCAACTAGCATTTTGTTAGTCCCGAGCAAAACATGCATGAACTAATCCTCAATTCTTTAAACCTTTTTAATAAAATAATCTTTTGTGCAAACATGCATAAATGAGTATAATATAAAGATATGAGTGTGAAAATTTAAAAACCTAGAGCAGAATCAAACGAGAAATCAATCAAATAGGTTCTCTATATCAATCACTTAGGAGCATAAGTTCATATATCAAGTTTTTCCATCGTTCTTAGTGAATTCCAACTTACTTTTCATGAACATATCATCCTTTCATAATGTTAGCCATGCTCATCACTTCAAGACTAATCGAATAATCAAGTGTTGATTCCAAACTTAACCCCTTCTCCTTCTTTTTTTAGTATTTTATTTTATATCGACGGTCACTTGTATTTATTCAATACTTTCAGTCTTTTCATTTCCATTCTTTTTTTTCTTTTCTAGTCTTTTCACCATACATGACCTTTTTGTCGATCTCCTATTTTTTAACTGGTTTTCATCTTTTAAGGTGTATGAAATTCTCCAGACTCAATTCTCAACATCTATCAATGATTTACAAGCTAACAATTAGAAATTCTAATATATCCCAAGAAAGCAAATTGAAGTGTTTTGTGATTTGCATCAATATGATATTCAAACTTCCTCTTAATCCATTAAGTATAAGAACTTTAAGTGATAGACTACCCAGTTGATCAAACTCCAATGATTCAAAAGTTAATCTCTGTCTCATCATCATACTCAAAGCATTCTTAAATACCCAAATTATCAATTTCATGACAGGATTTTAACTAGAAAAATTGAAAATTTTCACAATTTTTGCTCAAAGACTAAGAAAAACACTTATTAGTTTACCTAATCCACACCCCCAACCTAAAATCTACATTGTCCTCAATGTAAAAGATATAAGCATGCAATACACATGAGGCAACAAAAAATAAAATAAAAGTGATGGAAGGTAATACCTAAAGAAGGAGAATTGAAGCTATTCCAAAGAACTCAATGTGAAGATGGGTTAGCACAAAGACTCACCAAACTTAAAGCAAACTATCCTAATCCTAAATCTTATGAAAGCAATAAATTCTAATCCTAAACTAGGAAAGGAGGGGAAATTTACTCAACCATGTAGCAAGGTTCCTCTTCTGGCCAATATCTTGATAAATTTCTCAGAAGGTTTCTCAACAAGATCATCCAAAAGCCCTTTTTGTCGTAGGCTTGGATGTCTTGGAGCACAAATATCTAGAGAAATTTAAGAACCTCAACAATATGTTCACAATCAGAATTTGGAGGTTTCTAGAGAATATATGATTCACCTATAGAAGATAATTTCTTAATATTAGTAGGCTAAGGTGAATGAGATAACATAAACAATTGAATAACAAAAAAGTTGTTCATCATGGTCCCTTTAAAATCCAAAGTCATAGGCTCTAGTTCGAAATCTATCTCTTCCACTTATAATGGTAAGAATTTAGTGTTGGTGGAAGGAGTGGCATCAACTTCCTGGCCAATATGATCATTTGAATGCACAAAGTGTGCCAGGCAGACATCCAAAGATTCAGGAGTTTTGGTTAAAAGAGACTCATCATCTTCAAATGTATCTATCAAGTTCATCTCATAGGTCAGGTCCTCATCCTCTTGTGGCTTGTGCAAATGAAACACGTTGAATTCTACCATCATATTCCCAAAAAATATTTTCATTATCCATTCCGGCAATTTATGATGGCATTGGTAGTGGCCAGGAATGGCTGGCCTAATATTATCAGAATTTGAGCACCCATATTTGAAGCTGAGTGTGTGTCCAAGACGATGAAATCTACTGGGTAGTAGAATCTATCAACTTCGACCAACACATCTTCTATAATACCTCTCGGTATTCTAGTCGATCGATCGACTAATTGTAATGTTGTTTTGGTGGGTTTCAACTCACTGAGGCCTAACATTTCATATACTGAGTATGGTATCAGTATTAGTAGGCTAAGGTGAAAATTTCTTAATATTATTAGGTTGAGGTGAATGATTCACCTATAGAAGATAATTTCTCAATATTAGTAGGCTAAGGTGAAAATTTCAATATTATTAGGTTGAGGTGAATGATTCACCTACAGAAGATAATTTCTCAATATTAGTAGGTTAAGGTGAATGAGAGACCATAAACAATTGAATAACAAAAAGTTGTTTCGCTGTGGTCCCTTTAAAATCGAAATTCATAGGCTCCGATTCAAAATCTATCTCTTCCACTTATAATGATAAGAATTTAGTGTTAGTGGAAGAAGTGGCATCAACTTCCTGGCCAATATGATCGTTTGAATCTACAAAGTGTGTCAGGCAGACATCCAAAAATTCAAGAGTGTCAGTTAAAAGAGACTCATCATCTTCAAATGTATCTATCAAGTTCATCTCATGTGTTAGGTCCTCATCCTCTTGTGGCTTGTACAAATGAAACATGTTGAATTCTACCATCATATTCCCAAAAGATATTTTCATTACTCCATTCCAGTAATTAATGATGGCATTGGCAGTGGTCAGGAATAGCCGGCCTAATATAATCAAAATTTGAGCGCCCATATTTGAAGCTGAGTGTGTGTCCAAGACGATGAAATCTACTAGGTAGTAGAATTTATCAAATTGGACCAACACATCTTCTATCATACCTCTCGGTATTCTAGTCGAGCGATCAACTAGTTGTAATGTTGTTTTAGTAGGTTTCAACTCACCGAGGCCTAACAGTACATATACCAAGTATGGTATCAAATTAACACTTGCCCCAAGGTCTAGAAGTGCGTTATCAACCCTTAAGTTTCCGATTACACATGAGATCATAGGACTTCTAAGATCCTTATATTTTGGGGGAGTGTTTTGATTGATTATGGCGTTAACATGTTCAATCAAAAATGCTTTCTTGTGTATGTTTAACTTCCGCTTTAATGCTCACAAATCTTTCAGGAATTTTACATAAGATGGGAACTATTTAATTTCATCAAACAAGAGGGTGTTGATCTTGACTTGTTGAAAAATCTCTAGAATATTTTGATTCTCACTTAGCCTTTTTTATGTGATGAGACGTTGGGGAAATGGGTTCACGAGTTTGTATCCCTACAATGGCTTTTTGTCATATGGGACATTGCTAGATTCACCACCATCCTTTGAATTTTTGGACTCTTTAGGTTTCTCAACCTTCCTTTAAATTTTTGGACTCTTTAGGTTTCTCAACCTTCCTTGGAATCTTTGTCTATTTCATTTTCACTTTTCAAGGTAATGATGGTTTTAACATGTTCCAGATGCTGAGTTGAAGAGTTGAGATCACATATCTCACATTGTCTTTTTGGGTTAGGTTGCGGTTAGGCCGGAAAGATCCCAGTCTCCGTAACATTTAGTTGTGTCTCAAGTCTTCCAACCGAAGTTCTAAGCTCTGCAGTTACTCCTACCTAAATGCATCTAATGTATCTTCAAGGGCTCTCCTTGGTGGAAGTCCACTAGATGGCCCTTGTGGATAATTGGTTACATTTGCATTTGGTTCATTTCTCCAATTAAGGTTCCACTCATCAGGAGTGTGCGTGTAAGAATTTGGTGCACTAAGTAGTCATTGATAAGTGTTTGTAACATCTACTTGAACGTGAAACACCTCTTCAAAAGCTGGGATTGTAAGACAATCTTTGATTGGGTGTACATTGCTCTCACAAATTCCACGTACGGTTTTAACGACTACTTTGGGCTAAGTTGATTCCTTCTTAGATTTCAAGTCCTCAATTTTTCATGTGAGAATTGCCAACCGTACATTAATATCATCCTCCTCCTTAAGTACATGTATTTTTATCTCTCTTGGAACTTCCTAGGGAGTACTAGCTTGGCTTGATGTGTCCCATGATTGAGCGTTTTCAGCTAGAATGTCAAAGTAATCCCCCGCATCTTCTGGTTTCATATCCTTGAACTCGCCATTACACATTGTTTCCACAAGAAACAAAAGCATTTGATTTTGAGAGGATTGCTCAATAATTAACAAAGGAAGAATGAAGAGAATAATCATGGTATTTTATTCATACTGAATTTGTTTACATCCTTTATCTCCTTTGATTCCAAAGTAGAATATTTACATAGTCATGGATAACAAATATTTTTAATGCTAATTTCTACAGCATTTCCTATTGTATCATGATCTTCAGTTATGGAGATATTGTTGTGCTGGAGTATCATTTGTTCTGACAATTCCCAAGCTTCTAAGATGATACATTGATCTTTCAACTCAGATTGGAGCCTGAACTGATCATCTGTACAATGAACCTTTCACACAGCCAAGTTAATTGTGTAGTTACATCAGTTGTGCGCCCACATTAATTATGCTCTCCATCAGTTGTGCGCTGCAATAGTTGTGTGCGGCACTAGTTGTGCGCCCCATTAGTTGTGCGTTGCACCAGTTGTGCACCGCACAACTGATATTTCTGATACATGATTCTAACTGAAGTCTGGATCTTTCTCTCTACTCTGATGTTGTTTTGTCCTCATCTAAGGATTAGTGGGGTATTTATAACCTCCCGCATGTGTGAGCTCCTCCTCAACAAACCCTTTGTGCGCACATACCTATTGTGCGGTTAGATCTATTGTGTGCTTACAACAATTGTGCGCCACATAATGACATCCCTTGATCTACTTCTACTATGCGCCGCACAACCTCTTCTTCTGAACAACCTCCATTGTGTGAAACATAATCATCATTCTTTTAGCAACTTCAGTTGTGCACCACACAAACCATCTTCCTCAGTGGCTTCTGTTGTGCGCTACACAACCAGTCTTCCATATCGGCCTCCATTATGTGCCGCACAAGCCAATAATACAATGTTCAGTGGCTTCTGCTGTGCGCCGTACAACCAGTCTTTCATACCAGCCTCCATTGTGTGCCGCACAAGCCAATAATGCAATGTTCATATGATCTTTTCAAAAAAACCTTCTTTCAAACTCTTAATCGATTTTTATTCCCCAACAAATGCCCCCTTGATACTGCATTTTTATCTTTTCTCTCCAAAGTGAAAATACGGGATCAAAATATTTCTTGATTCTCTCTCTGTGCGCACAACTCAAACCTACGCACAACGGGCCATTCGCGCACAACCAGTCACTTATTAATACTAAAAATACTGGACTGAGCTTCATTTCTCTCATTCAAAATCTCATCCAGCCATCTTTTGCACACAATCTATTCTGCGCACAACCACTCTCTACGCACAACCCAAAACTATGCACAACCACTCTCTGTGCACAACCCATCTGCGCACAACTACCTCCTGCGCACAACTCCCTTTGAACTTTGCATGCTTCTACTATGGTTCATTCCAAGAGACCACATTCTTCACCTGATCAGCATGCCACCGAATCTTCAGATCCTCAACCACTCGAAATCCATTCTCAGAAGAGGGCCAAATCTACAGAAGACTATTCCTCTTTTTTCAAAGTGCTGGCTCCGTTGATAATCAATTTTTCTGATCGGATTCAACGTCTACCCAATCCTATTCGTCACGCCGTATTAATGAGAGAATTGGAAGGGCCTCCCACGGAAGGCCATGAATCTGACTGGAAAAACTAGCTAAAAGTCAGCCGCCAACTTTTGGACTGACGATTCTCATCCTGCTCCTATCGAATCTTCCCCTCCTTCTATTTCGAAGAATAAGAAGTAAAAGAGCAAAGACGAAATCTTCCAGGAGAAGATACGAGAACATAACAAGAGACGTTATCAAAATGTCTAGGACATGATCAAATCTCAGGCAGCTGTGATCAAGTTTAAAAACCCTTATAAGGACAAGATCATCATCATCCCCCTGAACCTTCAGCATCATCTCTTTATGATTCAGAGCGAGCCATCTGATCATATGATGCAGAATCGGCTTTTATATGTAGCGAATTGGGTTATAAAAGAGCCAAAAATTCTAGAAGGTTATCTTACAAAAAAATGTCTAGTACAGAAGACCGGGCAGATATCATATATGCATTTACTCCCTTCATGCTATAATCCCCACACTATGTATCCTACCCATTACTTCGAAACAGTCCAACAACACTTTCGTGATCGCGACTCTTTGTAGGGAAAGGACGAATTTGAAAGGGCCAAGCCAAGAGTCCTGGAGGGGGGGTGAATAGGACTATGCCAAATTAAAAATTAAAATAAATATAAATAAACAATCCCATAATGTAAAAATGAATAACAACCTCAAATGTACAAGTATTGAGAGGTTGATACATATGTTGTTCTAAGGACAACCTTACACCAAAAACCAATGGTTTATGGTAGGACAACCTGATTCCTAGAATGGTTTTTGTATCAAAATCTCAAACTGATGTAGAGGAATAAAGAACTAAATAGCAAAGAAAATAACTAAGCTATTACAACATTCCCACTCTTGCATAAAAAGGATTACAACATTCTCCACAAATGCATAAAAAGGAAATTACAACATCCACACAATATCACAATTAATCATTCACCACAAGGCCAGAAATTATAGTAGTTCACTTGTGTGTACCCTAACTATTTAGAAAAATAGCCACACAACTACTCCACTATACAGTGGATATTAGCGTTCACAATGAAATAGGTTTTTCAAGGTTCACCTAAAACCTTCACAATTGTGTCTTTCAAGTGGGCTTACACAATTGAAAAACCCCACACTCTGAGTTTTCTGGATCACCTCAGACAAACTAAAAGAAAGATTTTTCTGGCACAATCTTAAGGAAACCAAAAGAACAGATTTACAAAACAGTAAAATACTTATCTAGATACCTTTGATGCAGCTCGGAAGAACCAATTCGGAGTAGAAGTTCAACGTAGATGTTCAATGTCCACATTCACTTATGAAAAGGTTCTAGGTTCTAAATGATTTTTAGATTAAATCACTTTGGGCTAGCTTGATTTGATTTTGATTCCAAGAAATGGAAAAACTTCAATACCTTTAACAAATAAGATTGGAATGTAGAATACAAAATCAAATGCAAAAAGCTAATTAAAGAGAATATTAAATGAGCATTAAATAGCTTAAGAATATCATTAACTTATCTCTCAAAGTGGTGTCTTGATTTTTCTTGAATTAGATACAAAACTCTGAAAATCGTGCTCTATTTATAAGTGCAGAAACTGTTCACTCGACTGGCCCAGAGGACAACTTGACTGGTCAAAGGACCAACATACTTTTGAAATTTCAGGCGCGATAAGATAAAGTTGTTCCACAACTGGTCGAAGGGCTTGCTCGACTAGTCGAGTGGCCTCCACGACCAGTCGAGCGGCCTCCACGACCGGTCGAGCTTGCTCTCGACTGGTTGTATGGGACCCATTTTAGTTGCTGGACTTTGAGTCGAGCCTTCTCAACTGGTCGAGCACTGTTCACTCAACTGGTCAAGCAGTCTCCAAGACTGGTCGAGGCTATAACAAAAAATCTTGAAAATTAGTAACAAACCTTAGACTGGTCGAGGAATTTGTTGGACTGGTCGAGCCAGTTCTAGGACTAGTCGAACATAGGCTAAGACTAGTCGAGAAAACAGTCTTTACACCTATAAAGTGACCTAATTAAAGTATACAATCAATATGACCTAACCTATGGTCAATCTAGGGTCATTCATACCTTATAAGCAATGTTTGAACATTGAAAAATCTTTTGCTTCAGTTGATAGTAGATCTTGAAGTACACAAAGCTTGATATCTTGATGTATGTTGAAGCTTGAACTTGTAACACTTTGAAGCTTAAGCTTGAAACACTTTGAAGTTTGAACTTGAAGTACTTTATTTGTATTTCATCTTGAGCTTTGAGGTTCAAGCAAAGAACTTTGTCTTAACATGGATGAAGCTTTGAAACCTTTAACTATTGAAGCTTGAAAGATTGAACTAACACTTGGTATTGTACTTTAACTTGAATATCTCTTAATCTTGTATTTGAAGTTCTTGAGGGAAAGACATTTGTTCTTATACATGAGATGCATGATCTTGAATATGTAGATGAGCTACACAAGACACAGATTCCAAGAGGTTTTGGCACTACAAAATTTGATAATCATAAGAGCTAGAAAACATAGCACTTACAGAATTCAGGACATGTGGTCTCTTGTCCCAATGTCAATTCTAAAATTCATGGGTCAGGGCAATTCTTTAAAAATACAAAGAAGTCCTCATTGTGATGAATATATATGTAGCTATAGAAGCCACCTCTGATTTCTTTCACAAAGACACTATGATTTATAAAAGCTTCTTGAAGCATTGGTCTTCTGCCACAAATTCCTTTCATCTCCCAATCAGTGAAGTGAGGATCACTCTGTGGGATCTTCACCGAATGGCTGACCTTCCCATCACCGATTCTTTTCTGGATGAGTATATTCCCACAAATGCTGAGTTTGCTTATGTCACTCCCGAAAGAATGCCCCACATTTCTACTTCCACTATTAAACTCTTCCGTGAAATGTCACACTTCCTAGATGTACATAAAATATCTCCGCTCCAATGGTTCGCACACTTCTCGAGATATCTGCAGTATGTACTTTTAGTACTTCTCTTCTCTTTTTATATGTATCTTCATTTTTTCTCATACTTCTCCTCTCCTTCTCAGGTTTTCTAGAAGCCATTCTCCGAAGCTGGAATCCGCTCGCAGAAGAATAAGAGGCCCAACCACTTTCACCCCTGAAACCGAGTTAGCTCCCTTCCTGGCATAATAGTTAAGTTTGGTTGTTTTACCCAGTTCAAAATGGTCAGATTCCATTCACCCAACTTTATCTGTAGCCACAGGGGCCATGGCAGAAGGCAAAAAGAAATATTCTTTGGCTCCTCACATCTTATGCTCGCTGTATAGAGCTTTTGGGAACGTTGTTGCGCATTACTCAAGCCCAGTAGTTGGGGCTACATCTTCCTTCACTCCATGGCACTATTTCTCGGGTTGGCTTGAAGTATACTTTCCATGGATATATAATTACCCTAAGAAGGCTTATGTTCACCCCGAGCGTCCTCCCTTGTGCTATTATTTTAAACAGAAAATGGTGAAGAAAGCATATGAATGGATCGTCGATAAGATTGAGAATAAGGAATCCATCGACTTCTTCCCCTTCTACTTGACCCATCAAGCCAAAGACAGAGAAGTTGAAGACAACAATGATTTGGAGCCTATTGAGAGAACTTTCCTGATTTGTATTTGATTTTATAGCCTACCACTGCGAGAAGGAGTAGAATTCTGGAGGGAGCCCTACTACCCGAGTAGGTTTGCTAGGAAATTTGGCTATGACCAAATAGTACCTCAAGCAGGAGAGGAGGTTACATGAATAATGTGAAGTTAGGGGGTTGGTCCATATAACTAGGCCTTAATATGGAAACAACTCTTGGCCAGGAACTTTAGTTCCTGCTTCATTCTTCCAGGATTCAACCATCAAGTGCAAGCTTCCTATGTCTGGATGCACTGGTGGTCACACCATTATTATCTGGTGCGTAATTATTTTCCCGTTGACCATCCCATTTGGATTCCTCCTCCCAAACTAAGAAATTATAGACCGAAACAAGGGATCAGATACTTTGTTGAAAAAGATCATGCAGCTACCCCGGGGCAGCTTTGTTAGAGGATTTCTACAGAGGAACCTATTAGAAAGATAAAGCCATTAAACACTTTGAAGGGATGGATTGCCTTTGGTTCTCCTCTCAATCTTATAAGGCGAACGGGAAGACAAGCCACTCATGTGGATGAATTTGAAACCTTTGGAGCTATTCTCTTCTCCCACTCGAGAGGCAGAAGGTCAAACCGCAGCTATGGCTCCTTCTACTGTAGATCGCACGACAACTGCAGCTTCTCCTAATGCAAGTCAGGTTGCTACTACCGCTTCTCCTATGACTCATTCGCAAGCTAAATCTCTATCCCCAGAAGTTCTGGCACAACAACTTCCTTCTCCCACTCGAGGTGCTTGTCTTCTTCCTGTAAAAACCATTTACAAAGGAAAATAAGCAATCTCTGAAGAGGATAGCTCGTCAGATTATTCAGCAGATACTTCAGTCAGTGAAACATTTTCTTCCACAAGTTTGACTGATGAAGGGGATATCTTATTA
Organism: Magnolia sinica; assembly: GCF_029962835.1. Lineage (NCBI taxonomy): Eukaryota > Viridiplantae > Streptophyta > Magnoliopsida > Magnoliales > Magnoliaceae > Magnolia > Magnolia sinica. Next base: position 51,550,638 of record NC_080580.1, read on the forward strand.
GATGAGAACCAAGAAGTGGACGCCGAAGTGGACATCGATGAAGAAGGTGAAGTCAAGGCTGAACTTCCACCCCTCAAAATTCAATTGGATCATCTAGACGTTTCTTCTCCTATCAGAGCAGCTTCTCTTAAAGAAGAACAACTCGATTATGAATGCTCCAGCTATTCCCTTGGTGCGAACATTTTCATCTCCTTTGATGCTTCATATTCCCCTTGCATTGTGGAGGCTGCCGATGCAATTGTACATACCACCCTTCCAACGATAGCGGAGGTTTCAACATCAAAAGAAGCAGAAATTCCACTATCGAACACTCGGGTAGAAGCAAAAAATGTATTTTCTCCTCAGAGCGTAGAGGTGAGTCAAGATATTGCACAAGCTCCACCAGTCATTATGCGATTCCTGATGTTCCCATTCGTGCTGAGAAGTCTCCCATTGTGCGTCCTTCTCCCATCCAACCGATAGCTCGTAGCTTGGAATTCTTCTCTGATCCCATTGACATTCGAACTCCAACAACTTTGGATTCAAGCACTGGAGTTCGTGAGCTTTCTCTCAATGTTGTTGTTGCAGCTATAGAGATAACTACGTCTTCTAAAGCTGGAGCATTTTTTGTGCGGGCCACTTTTCAAGTTGCCCCTGGAGAGGGTATGCTTTCTCTTTCTCCTCTTATATTTTTCGAGTGCTTTCGTATCCAACTTTAACATTTCTGATTGTGTCTCCCTTTTTCTTTTCAGCTATAATTGCACCAACTCTGAGTGGTTCCGTGGGTTTCAACTCTGTAGCCACAATCTCTAACAAGATCTCCTTGGAGAAAGTGTCGCCTCTTATGCTAGTCTTTTTCAAAAATACTATCTCTGTCATTGTGAATGCTTTCAAGGATCCTACTCAATGGCCCTTTTTGGACAGCGCTTTAGCTGTCTTTGAACATTCAGGAAGGCTTGCTCATATCAATGTTCATCCTTTGCAAGATTCCTTATTACAATTCCATAATTCTATAAATGATTTGGAATTAGCACGAAGTACAGTTATTCCTCCAGAAGTCTTGGATCGTCAACGAGAACTTATGTCTCTTAAGGAGAAAATTTCTCGAACCGATATCTTAATATCCAGTTACGATGTTGAAGATCAATCTCTTCATGATAGACTAAAAGCTTCTGATAAGAACAGAGTGGATATTAAGAACCACATTGCTTTCCTACAAAAAGAGATAGCTCTACTCGAAGCGAAGAAGCAAGAAGAAGAATTGAATATTTATAAGATTAAGGAAGAAATCGAAGTTAATGCTCACACTGCTAAAATTGAGAGGACTGAGCATATGAAAAATATAGAAATAGTTGCCTCCATGGAGCAAGAATTAGCTAATGTTCCTGGTCAGGCAAGGATTATCCTTGAAGCCAAACAAACTCAAGTTACAGCACAAGTTCGATTAACAGAAGATTTATAAAGATATGTAACAACATTAGGCATGCCAGAGAAATTATAGAAATATCACTTTTTCATGTAAATTCCATTATTTCTTTTGTCTTGTGATATTCAAAAGAATTTGAATACTTCGTTTGAAATGGACATGTTTTCAACAATGCTATCACCTATTTTGGATACATATTGATACAATATTTCCTTTGCCAATTCATATAATCATCATGTTTTAATATATTAACAATCTATCATAATTGTTACCACAACATATCCCCTATGTGGTGTTTATTTTAATGGGTGGGGCTAATTTTGTTTTTAAAGTTAGTCTTGCACACAGTTTAAGCTCTTGAGTAGTGGAGCAACCACTATTTTTTAGACTCATAAGTAGTTGGAGTCGAGTCTCATGTGAATGGCTTCTGTAACTCTTTGGAATTCACTGGGCTTATCACAGCCGGGGAGTTCACAAACCGCGATCTATCAGAGGGGCCCAGTGAAGCTACTGGGGCCGTGAACTCAGTGAGATTTACACACAAGGTTGGCCACAGTAACTCTCTAGAGTTCACGGGACGCACAAGGGTAGTTAGTGTAACAAATTCATGAGTTACCACTAAAATCAAGCCAGGAATCTAGGGGTCCTTATGCATGGTTGGCTTATCTATAGACAATGGCCAAAGAGCGCACACTGCATCCTCTTTTTCTTCATCTGCAAGGTCAGACCTATTCACGGGAGGGCATTTTCTCCTTCCCCGTGACGCTGTTGGAAGCTGTACAGACGGCATTGTTCTCATGTGTGATTGGCCGTTGTGGACTTTTTGGCCACTTAGGGCTTTTAGTCATTGGCTTCATCCGCTGCCTGCATGGGTATGCATGTGATGGCCTATATGGGCTTTTTAGGGCCACTAGCTTCTCACTGCTACTCGAATAATATATATATATATATATATATATATATATATATATATATATATATTACCGATGATGGTAGGTCTTATGCGTAGTTGGCCTTATAGGCTTGGCTAGGCTGCCTTAAATGATAAGTTGCCATCGCTGCCATAAATTTTTCTGTGTGGCTGACCTTATAGGCTTATCCCACTGCCATGAATGGTGAATCAATAATTGATACATCGCCACTGCTAATAATGCTTATCCCACTGCCATGAATGGTGAATTAATAATTGATACATCGTCATTGCTAATAATTCTTATCCCACTGCCTTGAATGGTGAATCAATAATTGATACATCGCCACTGTTGATAATGTTTTAACAACATTCAATTTATGTTTAAAATAGTGTATTGGCTTGGCGATGATAACAATTTTAATAAGGCAACTTTTTTATAGGCGATCAATGACGATAGCGATAGTTGCTAATTTTGGCAATAATCATTGATGCTTGGCTGTAGTTGATGATAATATCATTTGACGATAATCATCAATGCTTAGTCTTAATGTGCTTGAGAATTCGCCCTTTATTCATTCATACAAGGAACAATACATGGCTTCACCTTTTGATGTTGTTTCATCATTTCACTTATAGTTGCCCTCTTTTGATATAGAAGCATTATTTTAATAATCTTCTAGATCAAAACCGCCTCTATCTTCAGGGGCGATATTTTTTGATGAAGTGGGCATTAACTGGTATGTCGATACCTCGTCCATCTTAATCTGTAACCCTGTACTTCCCGTTAGAATATACTTCAGTTATTATGTATGGCCCGTCCCATTTAGGGTCGAACTTGGCTCCTGTTCTGCCGGTGACCACTATCGGTCTCTTCAACATCAACACCATGTTGCCTTCCTTGAAAGAGCGATGCTTAACATTCTTGTCGAAGGGGGCAGAGATTGTTGCTTGATATAATTGCAATTATTGTTGAGATGCTGTTGAGGGTTAAATATTGCATATCAGACCCTATACATGGTTTTATGAACATGATAATGCTTAAGTCCTATTTTAATCATGCTTGTGTTGCAAGGTGAATTTAAGAGCTTGGATTAAAGAGGGTGTTAAAAGCATGGATTTGATGTTCAAGAATCACCCAGGCAAGGGATGGATCTTAGGGGATGAAGATTGAAGAATTCACATGCCAAAGATCCGAGAAAACCCAGTGATTGAAGATAAAGAGGCCTGAAAATCATCCTAAATGCAAGATCACGGGGTTCCCACCATCCGTTTCGCATGAAACTTTATAACTGGCCTGAGGATCATAAAGTAGCCGTACACATAAAATTTCAGCCATTGGATCTCTGTAGAAGTGGCCCAATGGAAAGATTAACCACAAAACCATTAATTTGGGGCCCACCTGATCTCTAAATATGCCTCAATTTTGGACTCAACCACTTAAATTAGAAGGGAAAGCAGATGGATGGAATGAATTTACCAAAACATCACTGTGGACCCCACCTTGAGTGGCGTGCATGTGCACAGCACACGTGCACTCGCAGTGCACCGAAACCAGGAGGTCGGTCAGCGTGCGTTGACCCGACTGACCTCTCTCCCTTACGCACAGCAAGCGGATGTCTGTCCACTATGGAGTGTGGGGGCTCACCACCATTGATTAGATAGATGATTTGAACCGTCCATGCGTCCGGACGGTGAGGCCGACCATAACCATGGTGTCCTTCTACAACCATGCATGTGCATACACGAAGGCCATGTTCAAACGCAAGATGAACGGCAGGAAGATTTGATCCCTTGGGCCACACTAAACTTGATCAAAACTGTCCATTCCTGACTGAAATTTTACCACGAATCCAATGGACGGAGTGAATTTCTTCGTTAACACCGATCAGGGGCCCACCGAGCATCTCAGCGCAGCCACATGCGTAAACACGCACGTCTGGACGCACCCGGCCACCATGGGCCATTCTGTGATCACGATCATAGTCGAACAAGTGATTCAGACCATTTAAAACTCTCCCAAGGTGTAAACGACCAAGGCCAAGAAGGTCGAACGGATCAGATGGCCAAAACTGGTCGGTCATCCTCCCAAACGTGAGTCGAGCATGGTTGCGCTGCAAAAGGGAGTGCATAACTCCTTACGCAAAGCTCCCACCAACTTCTCTCCAGCCACAGACCCTCTCCAGCCTATAAAAGAGAGAGAGAAAGGGATGTGAGGGGATTTTCAGACGTGTGGAGGAAGAGAGAGAGAGAGAGAGAGAGAGAGAGAGAGAGAGCATGGATGGTCGGTGGCAACAAGTTCATCTTCTCCTTCTTCTTTGGTTTTTTTCTTCCTTAATGCTTTCTTAAGAGATTTTAGTTAATCATGTCTGTGATTGGCCAAACCTCTTAGCTAGGGCTAAGAGGAGAAGCTTGTAGTGTGATGGAATACTTTTATGGCTTTGATTCATGTTTAAGATGAACTCTCTTTGATTCTAGATTGATTATAAGAAATACTTTCGGTTTATTTTATGATTTGTTGTGACTTAAATTATAATGAATTTTCCATAACTTTGAGTATGTTCTTTCTTTTGAGATTTACGATTTTAGAAAATCCTGTTGTTCACCATCGTCTCTTAGGCATGGTTGGATGATAGAATTCTCCCTAATTCTCATAATTTTCTCAGAATGGTTATGGATTGGTAAATTCTATTGTTTACTATCACGCCCCAAACTCAGAAACCGGGCTCACAAAAATTCTCGATTGCTGAATCTGGTACCGACAGCCTCCGTAGTACCCCATTCTTAGCTCCCAACGCCCATACGCCAGATTCCAATCCTGGGATCCTACGAGGATTTTCCAACTACATTTGTCTTATAAGAAGCATAACCACAAGTTTACCCAAATCACAAAGACAACAACATCATCACATATTCACTAATATAAATATTTGAATACAATGCTGAAGGGGAAATACATATATCAAAAATCAAAGCTCCAGAAGACCGCTGCATGCTCTAAGCTCAATGCTGCTACAACCTAACATTACCTGCACGCATCTATCATGCATAAGCTTATAGAAAGCTTAGAGGGTGGTGTAAGTGTATATAAAAGGTAAGTGCCAAGTATTCAATACAATGCCATAATCATACAATATCCAAAATACTGGTAAGATCAAGAATCATACGATATCAGAGTAAGCGAAAATACTGCAAGTCTATAAATCATTCAATATCAAAATATGCAATGCAGATCGACTATACAAATGCGAAATCTGTAAGACCCGTATCCTAGTCCGTACTATTCCATCGACTCCCGCGATCATTCCCGTCGAATTCTGGTAACGTACGACCTATAATCGACATTTGCGCGCGATCTTAAGTCATATCCTGTAGATTTGAGTCGGCTTAATCCGAGACCCATACCATTGCGATCGCACCGTCGCCACGGTTCCAACGCAGCGTCTCGTGCGCCAATCCGACACTTAGATCATAAGATGTGGGCCGTGCATTATAATAGTCGTGGACCACATATTGCAGGACCCACCTACTCCATGTGGCACCAATCCCTAGAAAATCATGAGAGTGATGACATCACCCTATCTATGGCCACCCTACCCTATCTATAGCCACCCTACCCTAGCTATAACCACCCTACCTTAGCTATAGTCACCCTACCTACCCCTAGCCCTTCTTACAAGTACTTATGCTAGCCACCCTACCCCTAGCCCTTCTTATAAGCATTTATTGCTAGCCACCCATACCTCTCTTACAAGTAATCATGGCCTACCTAAGCTACTCTCTCTCTCTTTACAACTCTCTCTCTCTCTCATTTCTCAAACCCACATTCCCAAGTAAGGAAAAATCTCACGTCCAAGCTCTTCCATGTGAGAAAAGAGTGAGTTGTGTGGCCCACTTTCCTCGCCCAAAATCCTTCATCCTAACCCTTCAACTCTCATCACCTTCCATCAAAGTGAGACACAAGGAGATCGGCTTTCGATCGGACCAAGAAGATCGAATGGTAGGTGCTTCTATAGGCTAGTTTTCATGTTTTTATGATGGGCCAAGTGAGGCCTACCGATCGGTGGTATAGATTCACTTTGGACCCTTGATGTGGCCGATGGACCACCTTGATCCTCATGATCATTCCATGATGGGGCCATTCTCCATGGACCCCATCATGATGTTTATTTTTCCTTGCATACATAAGGTCATCTAGACCTTCCATTTTGGTAGAGAAAGGTATCCACCATTGATTTTCAATTTGATGGGCCCACGTATAATGGGACCCACTTGATGTATGATTGAATGCTTGAAAAGGAGGACCCATAGTGTCAGGGTCCCTCCATCACACGTGTATCTCACTCTCTCTCTCTCTCTCTCTCTCTCTCTCTCTCTCTCTCTCTCTCTCTCTCATTTTGTGTGATGTGTGGCTCACTCGGTGTAATGACCTGAAAAATTTTGTGCCAAGACTCGAGTACTACCTCTATTTTTTTCTTAGAAGCTATTTGTGGGTAATTAGCGCTAAACTCGATTGCTTGTGAAATTTGCATCAATCACTTTAAATTGGATTTGCATGACTCAAAACCTATAGAATAGTTAGTGCTATGTTACTCTGAAATCTGGGATTCATCTCTAAATTCAGTTGCTCTTGGGAATTTTTAGAAGCTTTAGATCGGACCTGGACCGTGCGTCGAAAGTCCGATAGCGATGATCTTAGGCAGTTGTGGTCACCATGTTGGACTTGGCCATCACCTCAAAAATCAAGTCCAGATGATGTCCTGGGTCGATTTGATTGAGTCCGAAGTGAAGAGTGTGAGAACGGTGAGAAATTAGATATGATTTTATGAAATCTGAGTCGTGTCGCTTGCACGACGATTTTAAGCAATCTGACCGTTGGATTCTGACCCAATTTCACCCTCGGATCAGGGAAGATTGCCCAGGTAGGTCATAGTGCTTGTGGTCCTGATCGAGTTTCGGTGACCGTTGAATTGAGTGTGGTCCGCCATGGTTGATCTGTAAAGCCGATCGGTACGAAAACTCAGCCTGACCTAGATCCATGGTCAGTGAGCTTAAGTCCGACCGCACGTGGAAAAAGGCCCACCGGAAGTGTTCCGTTGGATCGAGAGAGGCCTGTTTTGGTTATAACCTAAGTATACCTTGGCCCTGGGGCTATTTTCATCAATGTTAGGCCTATATATAGACCTTAAAACCCTCACTCTCTTTTCCATATGAGTTTTCCTAACCCTAGCTAAGAAAGAGAGAGGAAAAGAGAGAGAAAGTGAGAGTGAAGTTGGTGAATCGTCTTCAGATTCTTTCCTGTTGCTCTACATCCTTAAACCTTCACTTTTGAATCATTTTTCCGGCGATTCTAAGTTCATCCTTGGGTAAGTTAACCTAACCCTAATCTGTTGTAGAGCTTAGAATGGTTTTTGTGTGTTGTATCTCATTTCTATTCTTGCCTTAGGTTGTCTAGTTTCCGTTGACGAAGACATATCGTCTGAATCAGTTCGGCGTTCTATTTCTGGTTTAAGGTGCAGACTTTAATCGTATAGGTTATGGTTTTCAAGGCTTTCAATGCCAGCTAATGGTTTATTCTTGCTATGGATGAGATTTCACATGCTAAATGTTATTTTATTTTGCATTCCTGATATGCATGTGTTATATTGAGATTTGTGTATTCTATGTATATGTAGGAAATACCGTATACATATAAAATATGAACATGTGATTGCCATGATTAACTGTCGTGTACTTATGCTAATTGCATGTGCGACAACTCCTTAGCAAAAGGAATTGTCCAAATGTGTGTATTCCAACATAGGTCATGTATGTTGTACTATGTAGTCTAAGTGTTTGTAGAAATGTCTGAATGGTTTAAAGTGTAATATACTATCCTATTTTTGGGTGTTGAGAAGCGATTCTCAACTCTCTTCTTGGTGTGTATGATTTCCTACATGCAATTCACATTCTTGGTTGTTTAACTTCAAGTATTACTTATGTTTAAATTCATGTTAAGTTGATATTCTTCAAATGCTCATATACTACATGATTGGAGTTGTTATTCCATTACTATTCTAAATTGTTAATATGAATATCTGTTGTAGTAGAATATGTTTGGGACTATGAATAGTCCAGAAAATCGGTAATCGGCCTTGAGTTCGTGGCTGAGGTTGCTTTCGCTACAAAGGACGCAATTTAACGAACCCGAGTTGTATTAGAGTTGTCGGCAGTGGTTTGGCCACACGGAGTGTTTGCGCACTCTATGTCGTTCAACCCAACGTGCGCTCGTGCTAGTCGAGTTCGTCAAGTAACCCGATTGTCCGATGTATGTTCACCATGTATGGATGCCATTGTATGAATCTAGGGTACCAAACTTACCAGTGCAAATCCTATTAACCATGGTACCTTGATCCGCTAAGACTCATGAGCCGGATATGGTGGTATGGGACACCATGGTCAAGCTGTCGGCCTACGCTGGGGTGATGAGCCTCCCCGTAGTGACCAGTGAGCAACTAAATTCGTGAGCTGATTATGGTGGTATGGGACACTATATTCATGCTGTCGGCCTACATTGATTGGTGACGAGCCCTTTGTAGTGACCTCGTGCATACGTGGATACCGCATTGAGGTGACGAGCCTTATTGTAGTAATGAAGTTATGATAGGCGTGCATTGATTGGTGATGAGTCCTTTGCAGTGACCTAAAACCATATGATCGTCTGAGATTGTCTAGGACTGATGACCCTAGAATGGATCACTATTTGGAAATTGATATGAGGAAGGTACCTTAGCTTCTCAATCCTGCTATATGAAAAGGACTAATAACAACTTCGTAATCATGTTCATGCACCGCATTGCATGTGCCTGGAAGAGGGGGAGCACTTGAGGTGATGTCATGCGTAACGTAAGATGAAGACGCTGAGGGTGTATAAGCGAGGGCACCCATCATTCTATGTACATCATTGCACTAATAAGAGTACTTAGGACATGTTTGATTGTTCTGCTTTATCATTACTGCTTGATTGAATTGATAACATGTTAACCTTTGCTATATTATTCCATTGAGTTGATCACTCACTCCTACGTTCTGGGGTGGTGTTAAACACCCACTAGACTCTGTCTTAGTTGCAGATGTTGATGCGACCTCTAAGGCAGAGCAGGAGTTCGAGGATGATGAGGCTGCATTTTCTTTCATGCAGTTTTCAGGCGGGTTCTAATGAGCCTTGTTCTGATGCGTGGGATTCTGGGATTTCTTATTGGAAATAGATGATGCAATTTGATACTTGTAATTTTGATAGTAACACTTGTAACTGGTATGTATATGTATTTCAGGGATTTGCACATGTACACATATCTTTCTATAAGTCTTTCGCTTGCGTTTCTCACTCATCCTTGAATTATGTTTGCAGTTTGGCTTAACTATTCCATGTATTATGCACTCATACAGACAACATAATCCATCATTAAATATGTTGCATAAGTGATGTTTTGAAACTCGGGAGCTGAGTTATGCTCGACCCCCGAATTTCAGGGCATTACAAGTTGGTATCAGAGCATGAATTGGATTAAATTAGACCTGGGTTATGGTCACACACCGCACGCTGTCGCCACCTTAGTGTATTTGGGTGCGAGTTTATTATAAATTTTATGTCTGTGTTTCTATTGCTTCTATCGGCGAAAGTTTACTGAAAATGATCGCCGAGATCGAGTCTGTGCGCACTCCTGATCACACACAGCGACCCAAAATCTCTTTTAGACCGTCCCTTGATGAATCTAGATGGTTTATATTCCCATCTTAACCCTTCAATTGTCTGTAAACCTCTGTTTATATCAGATTTTAACCTGAATGGCCCGATAGGCATCGAATCAAGCAAAGGGGCCGATCGAGGCATTTTCAGGGGGACCCAGGGGGGACCCACATCATTTTAGAGCTAAGGGGGCAGGAGGACCTCACCCAAATAGTGAGTCATCACCGAACAGTCCAGAGACCGGCGATGACCTCGCCGGTTCAGCGAGCCCTCGCCGCCCAGCGGGCCAAACCGGGCGGCCCGGCTCAGGCCAACGACTTTGGGGCCTAGTGTGGCCCACCCCTCCATGGTTGCTCGGTTATATCACTTTCTAAACCCTACTTCCTTCACAAATCACCCTCCCAAGCTCTCCTTTTCTTCAAGTTTCCCTCAAAACTCCACCAAATCCCTCCCTAATCTCCTTCTTCTTCCATTTTTCGTGCACACTCAACCAACCCATCTCAAAACCTCACCCCATTGCTGATTTCACTCTCTTTTCTTCTCATTTGAGCTCCCAAATCCTTCTTTGGGATCTCAAGTGTGTGGAAGCTTCACCATCCTTCCCATTTCTCCCTTCTCTCATTTTCATGACCCTCTTTGATTTTATCACGGCCATATTTTCTATCTCTACCCTTCTTTCTTTGATGGGAAAAAAGAGAGCGCCCATGGATGAAGCCGGGCCTAACCGCCCAACTCGTGCACGGAGGCCGAGAGGTGCCGCCGCGAGCACAACCGCCACCCGTGAATTCCAGACCAAGTGGGACCTTGATCCTCAAGTTCCAATTTGGAGAACCTTGTTGGCGGAGTTATCTCATGGAGTCTATGAAGGCCGTAGGATCCTTGTTGAGGCTCATGTTGATCCGCAGCTATTTGGTGAGTTTTTATTGTTGGAGCGCCTAGAAGGGGTTGGTTGGTGTCCCTTGTTTGAGGGCGAGTATCGCGCCAATGCAAGCACTGTTTGAGCTTTTTATGTCAGCATTCGTGATCCTTCGCTGGAGCCTCTGTAGTTCAAGATTCCTTGTGGTAGTGGTCGGGAGGCCACGGTTAACATCGCTTTGATATCCCGACTCTTGAATGTGCCACTTGGTGAAGTGCATACCAGTGAGAAGAATTTGAACAGTATGCGCGAGAGGGATCATCGCACCCGGCTCTTGTGTGATCGTCTGGTCGAATGGCAGCCGAATAGAAGTCTTCTAGCTGCCAACATGATGGATGACTTCTGCTTACTTCACCACATGTGTATATTCAATGTATATCCAAGGTGGAGCATCCGCAGTGAGTGTACGCGCCTGATGGTAGATTTTCTATATCAGGTGGGGCAAGGAACGAAGTTATGTGTGCCGACGTACATCTTGCGTCAGATTATCCTTATCGCTCGTTCGACTAGGAGGACCGAATCACTCCCATTTAACCGACTCATTTGTAAGCTTGCACATGAGTTTGGCTATAAGCTTGGGCAGAAAAGCTGGTTCCTGTTCACCATATTAATCTGACGACCCTTAAGCAGATGGAAATTGGTCCTCGTCGACAAGCCTCAGGAAGTGAGGATGAGTCAGAGAGTGATGAGGATGAGAGTTATGCTGAGGGTGGAGCTGAGATTGAAGAAGAAACAAAGCAGGACGAGGAAGAGGTTGAGGCACAGGATACGAGTGAGACTTCTCCTCCTATGACACCAGAGCAGAGCGCAGATTAGGTTGCCAGGGATGCCCATATCGTATGGCTTGAAGAAGGGCAGGCTGTTCTATGCCAGGATATGATGGATCTTCGAGGCCTAGTGAAGCATAAGTTCAAGAAAGTGACTAGAACTCTGAAGTCTATCCTATGTTGCTTACAGGATAAGGGTACCCCGCTTCCATCTCCTGATTCCGACGAGTAGTTGTCGTTGTAGTCGTCCTTTACTTTATTTTATATTTGTCGTTGTTGGCATAGTTGTTGTTAGTTGTTTGTTGTTGTTTGAAGTTTTAGATGTTGTAGTTCACATGTTTTCCCTGTCGTGATTCATGTAATGTTGCACTACTTATATTGCGACAAATTTTATTAAATGGAATGCATGTTGTTTATCTTTGTAGTTGTGCTGTGAATGCTGTGTGGGTGGATTATGTGGACGTAGAATCTTATAGGTTGCATCCTCTGTTGAATGTAGGGTATGCCTCCTAAGGGTTCGAAGACTTCGGCCCATCTCTCCTTGGTTGAGTCGCTTGTCGGGGTTCCTCCCCTAAGCGATAGCCAGATGGATCCACAATCGGGCCCGTCTCATTCTGGTGTTGGGCCGACACCTGTGATTCTACCTATGCTCCTCCAGTCACGCCTTTGGTTCCTGAGCCGAACCATGCATCTTCGTCTGCTTCGCCTTCTGATAGGTTTGAGCAGATGATGTTGTTGATGCAACAGCAGCACCAACAACAATTTGTCTTCCATGGCTGGCATCTTTGCTCAGTCAGTGGGGGTGACTCCACCTGCTTCACCCATGCACCCATCTAGAAGCGCCAGTGCGAGCGGCACATTTGAGCGATTTCAGCGCTTACGACCTCCCACATTGCGGGTTCTCATTGACCCGAGGAGGCTGAGTACTAGATTGATCGCATCTCTAAGATGCTGAGACCACTGCACTGCTCTGAGGTTGAGCAGGTCAAGCTTTCCTTCATGTTTGAGAAGGAGGCCAGTTTATGGAGGGAAGTGTTCTTCGCACTGTTGAGGAAGGATATGAGTGGTCGTGGCTGGCGTCTGAGGCATGCTTTCATGAGAAATATTTTTCGGTTACGTACCGACATGAGAAGGAGAGTGAGTTCCTTCACCTCCGCCAGGGAGGTATGTCGGTGACGAAATATGAGAACCGGTTCACTGAGCTAGGTCGTTATGCTCCCTTGATTCTGAGAGATCAACCGATGAGGATGCGGTATTTTTTTGAGGGATTGAGGCCTGAGATCCGATCGAAGATGTGCTGTGCTAGCATATCTTCCTATGCGGAGTTGGTGAGCATGTCCTTGCGAGCAGAGCAGGACGGGGACAGGTCATCCCGTATGCGAGCACCTATGGTTCCCAGACCTGCACCTTTTCTCGGCAAGAGGCCGCAGGCAGATTCTCCTCCTAGGCGTTCAGCGCCGCCTGCTCAGTAAGTGTGAGCTGATCTTCGCTATTCATCCTGTGGGAAGATGGGGCATTTGGATCGTTCTTGCTTTTCGCATATGCGGGATAGTGGATTTACTCTACCGCAGAGGATCAGCCGTCCGATGCCTCAGGTTATTTCACCTCCACCTCTTCGTTCAACACCAGCTATCCATCCTTCAGACCTTCAGTACTTAGCTTTAGGCCACCTCAACGGCCCATGGTTCCTCCACCTAATCGTCAGCAGCAGGCTCGAGTTCATGCGCTCTCAGCTGAAGCGCCTATGTCTGACGTGGTGCCGAGATCCTTCGAGGTTACAGCGCACATTGAAGGTAGTCTCGTTTCTATGTTAGTGGATACAGGGTCCACTACCTCTCTTATATCATATGCGATAGTTAGGGGTCTGAGTTTAAGCACTACTTCTATAAAAAGAGTGACGCTCACTACCGCTATGGGGATCTCCTCTGCTATGGACAAGCGTTGTATGGATTGTTGGGTTGATCTAGGAAGTGGATCAATTCGTGTTGACTTTTTTGTCGCACCTCTTTTTCATTACGATGTTATTATGGGTATGGATTGGCTCACGAGGATGCGAGCAGAGATTGATTGTGAAGCAAGGTCGGTGACAATCCATGGACCTGAGGGCGAGACAGTTACTTTCCCAGTTCAGGTCAATTACCCTTTTCATCTTGATTATTATACTTCTCTGTTAGAGAGTATGGCTGAATCGGTGTATGAAAGCACGCCTGTAGTTCAGGAGTTTGAAGATGTGTTTGAGTCGATTCCTGGATTACCTCCTCAACGCGAGATTGATTTTACTATCGATCTCATGCCTGGTGCGGCGCCCATTTCTTTGCCCACCTATCGTATGCCTCCGAGTGAAATGGAGGAATTGAGGAAGCAGATAGATGGTTTGTTGAATTTGGGCTTTATTCGGCCTAGTGTGTCTCCTTGGGGAGCACCTGTCTTGTTTGTGAAGAAGAAAGATGGTTCCTTGCGATTATGTATTGATTATCACAGGTTAAATCAGGTCACTGTGAAGAATAAGTACCCTTTGCCCAGGATTGATGATCTGTTTGATCAGTTGAAGGGGGCACGGTACTTTTTGAAGGTTGATCTGCAGTCAGGGTATCACCAGTTGCGCGTCAAGAATGAGGACGTGCAGAAGACCGCTTTCAGGACTAGCTTCGGTCACTATGAGTTCCTTGTGATGTCGTTCGGTCTTACGAACGCACCGGCCGTGTTCATGGATCTGATGAACAGGGTGTTTCGGCCATTCTTGTTCCGATTCATCATTGTCTTTATCGATGACATTTTGATTTATTTTGCGAGTCGGGAAGAGCATAAGGAGCACTTAAGAATGGTCTTGGATACTCTTAAGAAGAATCATCTTTTTGCACAGTTCAAGAAATGTGATTTCTGGAAAGAGGAAGTCAAGTTGCTGGGACATGTGGTGTCCAAGGAAGGGATAGCTGTCGATCTTGCTAAGGTAGCTGCAGTTCAGGACTGGAAGCAGCCTGGTTCAGTTACTGAGGTGAGGAGCTTTCTGGGTCTAGTAGGCTATTATCGACGCTTCATTCAAGACTTCTCGAAGATAGCCAGACCGTTGTCGCAGTTGACACGGAAAGATTTGAAGTTTGCTTGGATGAGAAGGCAGAGGTAGCTTTTTAAGAGCTGAAGGACAAGTTGACGTCTGCCCCTATGCTAGTATTGCCAGAGCAAGGGGTTAAGTATATTATATATACTGATGCCTCTCACGTTGGACTGGGTTGTGTCCTTATGCAAAAGGACAGGGTGATTGCTTATGCTTCGCGGCAGTTGAGGAAACATGAAGAGAATTACCCCACGCACGACATGGAGTTAGCAGCTGTCATTTTCGCATTAAAGCTCTGGAGACATTACCTCTATAGAGAGGAATTCGAGCTCTTTTGCGACCACAAGAGCCTTAAGTATATTTTCACGCAGCGTGACTTGAATATGAGGCAACGTCGATGGATGGAAACATTGAAAGACTTTAAGTTCAATGTTTCTTACCATCCGGGTAAGGCTAACCTTGTGGCAGACGCGTTGAGTCGTAAGAAGACTATAGAGTTTGCAGCTCCGCTGATGATAGCAGAATGGGACATGTTGGAGTTTGTGCAAGACTTTGAGTAGAAACTTACGGTGGAAGAGCCGTATGAGGTTATCGCACACATTCGTGTACAGCCCCTCATGGATGAGAGGATCGTTGCAGCTCAGGTAGATGATAAGCTTTTTGGCAAAGATGAGAAAGCGGGTTGGTACAGATGAGAATTCTGAGTGGAGTATTGGTTCAGATGGGGGCCTACGATTTCGTGGCCGCTTATGTGTCCCAGACATTCCTGATTTGAGACGAGATGTTCTCGAGTTAGCCCATAGTTTTAAGCTTACGATGCATCCAGGTAGCACGAAAATGTATCAGGATATGAGAAGATTATATTGGTGGGACAACATGAAGGTTCACATTACTGAATTTGTATCTCGTTGTCTCACGTGCCAGCAGGTCAAGGCAGAGCATCGCTGACCTCCTGGGTTGCTTCAGCCCATGCCCATAGTAGAATGGAAGTGGGACTTCATCTCTTTGGACTTTATTTCTAGGTTGCCGAGAACGAAGAAGGGACATGACTCTATTTGGGTGATCGTCGACCGATTGACTAAGTCAGCTCATTTCTTACCGATCAGAGTCACAAACTCTACTGACGAGTTGGCTAGATTGTATATCAAGGAGATTGTACGTCTGCATGGAGTTCCCTTGGAGATTGTGTCTGACAGAGACACGTGTTTCACATCTATCTTCTAGACTCGTATCCAGGAAGCAATGGGTGTGAAATTGAAGTTTAGCACCGCGTTCCATCCACAAACAGATGGGCAGACAGAACGTGTGAATCAGGTTCTGGAAGACATGTTGTGAGCTTTTGTTTTGGATTTCAAGGACAGTTGGGATGATTGTCTTCCTTATGCAGAGTTCGTGTATAATAACAGTTTCTAGGTGAGTATTGGCATGGCTCCCTATGAGGCGTTGTATGGTCGCCCGTGCAGAGCACCGCATTGCTGAGCAGAAGTTGGCGAGCGTAGTTTGATTGGCCCGGAGTTGGTGCAGGCCACTTCAGAGAAAGTTGACATTATTCGACATCGACTTCTGACAGTCTAGAGTAGGCAGAAGAGTTACGCTGATATGAGGTGGCGACCATTTGAGTTTGAGGTTGGAGACCATGTATTTCTTAAGGTTTCCCCTATGAAGGGAGTTCTGCGGTTTGGTAAGAAGGGAAAGCTTACGCAGAGATTTATTGGTCCATTTCAAATTCTGGATCGAGTGGGAGCAGTAGCATACCGCCTAGCTTTGCCCACACCTCTTGCGGGCGTGCATAACGTATTTCATGTTTCTATGCTGAAGAAGTACGTTCCTGATCCTACGCATATTATCAGTTGGGAGCAGGTGCAGTTGAGCGAGGATGCAAATATGTACTGCGACCGACGCGTATTCTAGACAGGAAGGAGCAAGTATTGCGTAGCAAGGTCATCCCTCTTGTGAAAGTTCTATGGACGCATCATAGTGAAGAAGAGGCTACTTAGGAAACCGAAGCTGAGGTCAGAAAGAGCTACCCTCAGATCCTTGAGGAATAAGAGAAGGTATGAATTTCAATGACGGAATTTTCTTTAAGGGGGGTAGATTGTAATGACCTGGAAAATTTTGTGCCAAGACCCGAGTACTACCTTTATTTTTTCCTTAGAAGCTATTTGTAGGTAATTAGCACTAAGCTCGATTGCTTGTGAAATTTGCATCAATCACTTTAAATTGGATCTGCATGACTCAAAACCTGTAAATAGTTAGCGCTATGTTACTCTGAAATCTGGGATTCATATCTAAATCCAGTTGCTCTTGAAAATTTTTAGAAGCTTTGGATCGGACCTGGACCGCGCGTCGAAAGTCTGATAGCGATAATCTTAGGCAGTTGTGGTCACCATGTTGGACTTGGCCATCACCTCAAAAATCAAGTCCAGATGATGTCCTGGGTCGATTTGATTGAGTCCGAAGTGAAGAGTGTGAGAACGGTGAGAAATTAGATATGATTTTATGAAATCTGAGTCGTGTCGCTTGCACGACGATTTTAAGCAATCTGACCGTTGGATTCTGACCCAATTTCACCCTCGGATCAGGGAAGATTGCCCAGGTAGGTCATAGTGCTTGTGGTCCTGATCGAGTTTCGGTGACCGTTGAATTGAGTGTGGTCCGCCACGCCTGATCTGACCTAGATCCATGGTCAGTGAGCTTAAGTCCGACCGCACGTGGGAAAAGGCCCACTGAAAGTGTTCCGTTGGATCGAGAGAGGCCTGTTTTGGTTATAACCTGAGTATACCTTGGCCCTGGGGTTATTTTCATCAATGTTAGGCCTATATAATGACCTTAAAACCCTCACTCTCTTTTCCATACGAATTTTCCTAACCCTAGCTAAGAAAGAGAGAGAGAAAGAGAGAGAAAGTGAGAGAGAAGTTGGTGAATCATCTTAGATTCTTTCTTGTTATTCTTCGTCTTTAAACCATCACTTTTGAATCGTTATTTCGGCGATTCTAAGTTCATCCTTGGGTAAGTTAACCTAACCCTAATCTGTTGTGGAGCTTAGAATGGTTTTCGTGTTATCGTATCTCATTTCTATTCTTGCCTTAGGTTGTCTAGTCGCCGTTGACGAAGACATATCGTTTGAATCAGTTCGGTGCTCTATTTCTGGTTTAAGGTGCGGACTTTAATCGTATAGGTTATGGTTTTCAAGGCTTTCAATGCCAGCTAATGGTTTATTCTTGCTATGGATGAGATTTCACATGCTAAATGCTATTTTATTTTGCATTCCTGATATGCATGTGTTATATTGAGATTTGTGTATTCTATGTATATGTAGGAAGTACCGTATACATATAAAATATGAACATGTGATTGCCATGATTAACTGTCGTGTACTTATGCTAATTGTATGTGCGACAACTCCTTAGCAAAAGGAATTGTCCAAATGTGTGTATTCCAACATACGTCATGTATGTTATACTATGTAGTCTAAGTGTTTGTAGAAATGTCTGAATGGTTTAAAGTGTAATATACTATCCTATTTGCGGGCGTTGAGAAGCGATTCTCAACTCTCTTCTTGGTGTGTATGATTTCCTACATGCAATTCACAATCTTGGTTGTTTAACTTCAAGTATTACTTATGTTTAAATTCATGTTAAGTTGATATTCTTCAAATGCTCATATACTACATGATTGGAGTTGTTGTTCCATTACTATTCTAAATTGTTAATATGAATATCTGTTGTAGTAGAATATGTTTGGGACTATGAATAGTCCAGGAAATCGGTAATCGGCCTTGAGTTCGTGGCTGAGGTTGCTTTCGCCACGAAGGACGCGATTTGACGAACCTGAGTCGTATTAGAGTTGTCGGCAGTGGTTTGGGTACACGGAGTGTTTGCGTACTTTATGTCGTTCAACCCAACGTGCGCTTGTGCTAGTCGAGTTCGTCAAGTAACCCGATTGTCCAATGTATGTTCACCATGTATGGACGCTATTGTATGAATCTGGGTACCAAACTTACCAGTGCAAATCCTATTAACCATGGTACCTTGATCTACTAAGACTCATGAGCCGGACATGGTGGTATGGGACACCGTGGTCGAGCTGTCAGCCTACGCTGGGGTGACGAGCCTCCCCGTAGTGACCAGTGAGCAACCAAAGTCGTGAGCCGATTATGGTAGTATGAGACACTATATTCGTGCTGTCAGCCTACATTGATTGGTGACGAGTCCTTTGTAGTGACCTCGTGCATACCTGGATACCGCATTGAGGTGATGAGCCTTATTGTAGTAATGAAGGTATGATAGGCGTGCATTGATTGGTGACGAGACCTTTCCAGCGACCTAAAACCATATGATCATCTGAGATTGTCTAGGACTGACGACCCTAGAATGGATCACTGTTTGGAAATTGATATGAGCAAGGTACCTTAGCTTCCCAATCCTGCTGTATGAAAAGGACTAATAACAACTTGGTAATCATGTTCATGCACCACATTGCATGTGCCTAGAAGAGGTGGAGCACTTGAGGTGATGTCATGCGTAACGTAAGATGAAGACGCTGAGGTTGTATAAGCGAGGGCACGCATCATTCTACATACATCCTTGCACTAATAAGAGTACTTAGGACATGTTTGATTGTTCTGCTTTATCATTACTGCTTGATTGAATTGATAACATGTTAACCTTTGCTATATTGTTCCACTGAGTTGATCACTCACTCCCACGTTCTGGGGCGGTGTTAAACACCCACCAGACTCTGTCTTAGTTGTAGATGTTGATGCGACCTCTGAGGCAGAGCAGGAGTTCGAGGATGATGCGGCTGCATTTTCTTTCATGCAGTTTTTAGGCGAGTTCTTGTGAGCCTTGTTCTAATGCGTGGGATTCTGGGATTTCTTATTGGAAATAGATGATGCAATTTGATACTTGTAATTTTGATAGTAACACTTGTAAGTATGACCTGGTATGTATATGTATTTCAGGGATTTGCACATGTACACATATCTTTCTATAAGTCTTCCGCTTGCGTTTCTCACTCATCCCTGAATTATGTTTGCAGTTTGGCTTAATCTATTCCATGTTTTATGCACTCATACAGACAACATACATCCATCATTAAATATGTTGCATAAGTGATGTTTTGAAACACGGGAGCTGAGTTATGCTCGACCCCCGAATTTCAGGGCGTTACACTCAGATGGACCCCACCATGAAGCATGTATTTGATCCAAGTCGTTTGTAGGTGGGGTCCACTTTGTATATATGTTGTTCCACACCACCCAGCCATGTGGTGGCCCACCTTAAATGTATTTGTCTTGCCCAGAACCGTCCAGCGTCTGGACGTGAACTGGGAAAACACAAATATTAGCTCGATTCATAAGCATTTGGGTGAGCCACTTATATAGGCCCCACATGGATGTATGGATTCAATCCACGCAGTCCATCCTATTTACCAACTCATTTTAGGCATTGAGCCGAAAAAATGAAGCTGATCCAATTTTCTCGTGGGCCATACCTTTGAAAACAGTGATTTTCGCCGTTTAAATTCACCTTAATTTTTCTACACGCCGAAAGATGCCCAATATTGGGCTTGATGGATGGGTTATGGACTGTAAAATCCATTGGTTGGGGTAGATTCACTTGATGCGGGCCCCACGTGTGAAAAACCGTGGAAAAACCACTTTTTTCAAAATAATAATAATAATGCATGCAGCGCCTGCTGCTGCTGATGCTGCAACAGGACGCTACCGCGTCTGGGCCAGGGACCATGGTCCCATTTGTGGGTCCCACCGTGATGTGTTTTGTAAATCCACACCGTCCATTTTATAGGCCCTTAGGGCAGTGGGCCGCCTTCCAAATATCAGCTCCATCTAAAGCTCAGGTGGCCCACATCATAGGAAACATTGGGGTTGAACCGCCTGCCATTGAAACCCATTTTTGGGTTCACAGAAGTTTTGGATCATATGAAATTTGTTTTTTCTCTTCATTCCAGGTCCGTATGACCTTATCCACAGGTTGGATGGCAAATAAGCATTATGGTGGGCCCCACGTGGAACCCACAATGATGTATGTGTTTTACTCACACCGTCCATGGCAGTGGACGGTGGAACCCACCATATATGTGTTTTATCAATGCCGTCCAGGCACTTGCTGGACGACCAATAGGCCCCACCTTTGGTGTCTGTGTTATATTCACACCGTCCATTTAATTGGTGGGCCATGTTTGTGGGCCCCACCATGATGCATGTGTTACATTCTAACCGTCCAACCATTTGGCAAGCTTGCCTGTAGACCCCACCATGATGCATGTGATGCATCCAAGCCATCCAGCCCCTTTGAAAGCTCATTTGATGGCATGAGCTAAAGAATGAGTCAAATCCATAGTTCAATGGACCCCACCCTTGATGCATGTGTTGCATCCAAACCATCCAACCATTTGACAAGCATGTATTAACAGGCTTGAGACTAAAAATAAGTCAGATCTAAAATTCAAGTGGACCCCACCATTTAAAGTTGTGGTCAATGACGTCCATCGTTTAAAATTTCTAAGGGCCATAGTAGTTCCCTATTAAGCTGATATTTGTTTCTACTTCACCTATCGTTATGTTAATTTATGAACAGGTTAGATGGGAAACATATGTTATGGTGGGCCTTAGGAACTTTAAATGGTGGAAATCATTATCACCACTTTTATTTGGTTGTGGCCCATTTGATGTACATAC
The DNA here is from genome assembly GCF_029962835.1 of Magnolia sinica. Lineage (NCBI taxonomy): Eukaryota > Viridiplantae > Streptophyta > Magnoliopsida > Magnoliales > Magnoliaceae > Magnolia > Magnolia sinica. The sequence continues at coordinate 51,572,123 of NC_080580.1, forward strand.
GGGGCCCAATTGGTGTGGCCCATCTGATATACATAAGGCCCATGTTATGAGGCCCATTCGATGTGGCCCGTTGTTGAGGCCCACTTTGATATATATATATATATGAGGCCCATGTTATAAGGCCCATTGTGATGTATTCAAAGGCCCAGGGGCTATGGCCCATTGTAATGTACATAAGTCCCATTGATGCAGCCCACTTGATTTATATAAGGCCCATATGATGCGGCCCATTTGATGTATCTAAGGCCCATGGGTCGAGGCCCAACGGGATGTCCTTAAGGTCCATTGCAATGTGTGATGCCTCCATGGTTTACGTAATGATATTTATGGCGGGTCATGCCTTGGGAACAATGTTGGTTTGATGTCCACATTGTAAGTATAATGTTGGTTAAATGTCCGCATTATGACTCTCCCTAGGGCCCATTGATAGGTTCATACTTGTTACGTGTAGGCCGTCTAGGCCCATCTTCGTTGTGAGGATAGTTCATCACTTTATAACATGCTTAGTATAATTCCATGATCCATGCCCATACGCATCATATGTATGCTTGATATGAGGAATGTTTGACCATAGCATAAGCCATTGGGCTAAGACATTTACGGGACTCCTTACGAGACGGAGTGCCTCACATGATAGCATGGTACGCACAGGATTACTACATGATTGTATGGTGTGACTCATGCATCTCGCATATGTGTGACTTGATCACTGCACACCCAAGCGACATCAGGGTCATGGCCTCCATAGGCACATCGTGGATGGTCGTATCGGATATCAAAAATATTGGCTCTAACATTGTAGGCACTTAGGATGTCCTTGGGTGAAAATTCCAAAACCTTTTTAGTACATGAAGATGCTCCAACGTCTAGACCAAGTGGATACACGAGGGCCCGAGTACTGAATACCAGTAGACCGCGTCTCCCACTGTGTCGTGGTCAGTTGGAAGGGGGTGTGGCCTTATCTACCCGAGTGAGGGGACTATAAGCTAGGCTGAGTTTAACCAGCTCGCAAATGAGTCCGCTATCAACGAACCGGGTAGATATTGGCAAACTACTGGTCGGGCGGATAGTGTGGTCTCTTTCACTTGCTTGGCTGTGCAGGTAGGGACGAGGCAGTCAGTGTGAAGTGTATTAGACCCCGGTGATATTCAGAGAGGAACTGTACTGATATTTGTACTTGATGAGGGCTGGCATGCTTGCTTTGCATCTCACATATGACATTTGGCTACATAGGCCTCGCATCGCATGGCCTTGGTATGGCCGATAGCATTCATGTCTTGCATCATATAGCTTTGGTACAGTTGATAGCATTCATGGACTTACCGCATATTTTTGCATTACTCTGATATTGTATACTTGGCGCTTGCCTTGCGCACACACTTACACCACCCTCTAAGCTTTTATAAGCTTATGCACGACCGTTGTGTGCAGGTAGCATTGGACAGTAGCAGCGCTGAGGCAGGAGTGCCCATCTGACTATTTTTTGAGCCTTTTAATCACCTTATATTTCTCTTTCCACATTGTACTTAAAGTTTTTGATATAGTGGACTTGTGGTGATGTTGTTTGTGACTTGGTTATGCTTGTGGTTATGCTTCATTACAAAAAAAAATTCATATTGAAAATCCTCCTTATAAGATCCCAGAATCAGAATCTGGCCCTCTAGGACATATAGCTTGGCCTTTTCAGAATTTTGTGAACCCATTTTCCGAGTTTTGGGCGTGATAGAATCATAGAGAGCTAAATCTCATATGTCGATGATGCAATGCAATATGCAAATCCTGAAGAGCCATGAATACCATCAACCTCATCTAGGCCATACATTAAACTTGCGCATATCACACGATCATGTGGGGATAACTCCGTCTCACAAGGAGTCCCATAAACATCTCAGCCTAATGGCATCTTTTTTAATCAATCATCCATAACATGCATACGAATGATGGGGGTCCACAGAAGTACGGCGGATCTAGTCCAAATATCAAGATAAGCTCACTGATTTAAAACGGGTCATGATAGTTAAGGAAAGAATCCAACTTATAGCCACCACAACATCAGATGATGCTCCCGATGTAAGATAAAGTTATTCCTTCACTGTGTGCACAGTAGCCTGCCAGCACAGTAACCTGCCAATCACTGGTAGCTCGCTCAGGTCCTCATGCCCTGCCCACTCAGTGTCCACCCACATGCATGTGATCACAGTGACGGAGCGTCACAATATCCCCCACCGAGGGCAGATCTGAGTCTAAGTGCAATAAGTGGGCTTCCTTGCCCTCTCTATCACGCAATAAACTAGACTTCCTATGGGGCTCAATAATTAGGGTCAACTCACTTAGAAAATGATGAAAATGGGCCTAACAAGGCCTAAGGGAAGGTCACAATGAGGACATTCAACCATCATTGCCCATCAATGTGGACATTTAACCAACATTGCTCCCAAGGACTGGCCCACATAGAGCCAAACGTATTGTGCGCCCATGGCCTCATACAATCACAATAGGCCACATACAATCTCATTGGGCCTCATACAATCATAATCGGCCACATACAATCTCAATGGGCCTTACACAAGGGTCTCATACATCAAGTGAGCCGCATCACATGGGCCTTATACAGCACATCGAGCCTCATCATATGGACCTCATATACAATACATCGGGCCTCATACACGTCACAATGGGCCGCATCATAGTGGGCCACATACATCACAATGGGCTGCATCACATGGGCCTAATATATATCGCAACGGGCTTGTATACATCAAGTCAGGCCTCATCATATGGGCTGAAAATATATCACAATGGGCCACGTCCCACGGGCCTCGAATACATCATAATGGGCCGCACCACTTGGGCCTCAAATGCATCACAATGAGCCATAACCCATGGGCCTCAATACATCACAATAGGCCAAAACCCATGGGCCTCAAATACATCACGATGGGCCTCATCACATGGGCTTCAAATACACAACAGGTGGGCCCCGCACATGGGCCTAATATACATAACAGGTGGGCCCCGTATACACTGTAAATGGGCCATAAGTCCATCACGATGAGCCTCATCAAATGGGCTGCAAATACATGGAATTGGGCCTCAAACAAGGGCCACATATATATCAAGGTAGGCCCCATGATCTGGATGGTTTGGATATAACATATACATCGCATGGATCCCACCGTCCATATCTAGACGATGGACAGCATGGATGAACACATGCATCATGATAAGACCCAACATCCAGATCATGGTGGGCCACGTCAAAAAAATGGGTGGACGGCTTAGACTAAAACACATATATTATAGGGGGGTCCCACCGTCCTGATCAAGTAGACGGTGAGGATATAAATACATGCATCAAGGTGGATCCCACCCCACATATGTGACACGCGAGGGTGGGCCCCACGTCCTAGACAGATGGACAGGGTGTATAAAACACATACATCAAAGAGGGGCCCACAACACTTGCTGACACAATACCTCAGCTATTTAGCTGGTGTGAGGTACTCCAGCCAACCCGCATCCACCGTCCATGGATTGGATGGTGTGGATGTAATACATTAAATTAAGGTGGGCCCCGCATGCTGCCATGGTGGGGCCACGTCCAGTGAATGGACGGTTAGGATATAACAAATACCTCGTGTCAGATCCACAGAACTTATTGACGTCAATCAGCTATATAGCTGGTGCGTGGTAGCCCAGCCAATCCATTTCCATGGTAAGTGGGTCCCACGTGGGGCCCATCATAACATTTATTTTCCATCCCATCTATTCATAAGGTCATAAAGACTTGAAATAAGAGGAAAAACAAATTTCATAAAGATCCAAAACTTTTGTGACCCAAAAGGGCTCAATGGTGGGCGTTCACTCAACGCTATTTTCTACAGTGTGATCCACCTAATCATCAGATCTGCCTCATTTATTTATTTATTTGTTTTTAAAAAAAACTTGGACAAGCTCACCAAATGAATGGATGGTGCGAATACAACACCAGCCTCATGTGGGTCCCACTATCCACGTGTGGACAGCGCGGACAGACTCATACATCTCAATAGGCCTCACCATCCTGAACGGCAGGGATAAAACACATATGTCACATGGGCCACTTAGATGGCATAGATAAAACACATGTCAAGGGGGTCCCACTGTCTGGACGGTGTTAATAAAGCACTTACATCATGATGGTTTCCACCGTCCAGATCACTGGACGGTGGAGATCAAAACACATATATCATGGACATCCCAAGATCTGGACGGTTAGCATGGGACGCGCCTGGATATACAACACATCATCAGGTGGATCCACGTGTGTGGCCCACCAGGGATTGAATCTGTCTCATTCCCTGGCCCATGGCCAGGGAGTTGATGGACGGTTTAGATATAAAAATACCTCATGGTGGGCGCCATAGACTTGCTGACGAGGTACTCCAGCCCATCCACTCCACTGTCCAGAGATTGGACGATGTGGAGATACAACATCAAGGTGGGTCCCCACCGTCCAGAAATGCTGGACGGTGTGGATAATTCCATACATCAAGGTGGGTCCCACGTGGGGCCCATAATAATATATATATATATAATGGGTGGACGATTTGGATGGAACACATCCATCAAAGGGACCCATAGAACTTGCTAACGGTGGTCAGCAGCTAACTGCTATTGGGCTGCTGTCCAGCAGCCCAATAGATGAACGGGGTTGATGTACAACATGTGTACTAAGGTGAGTCCCACCGTCCTGAACAGATGGACGGTGCGGATGCAATACACTTTACATCAAGGTGGGTCCCACCCGTCCAGAGTGCTGGATGGTGTGGATGAGACCCTCACATCATGGTGGGGTCCTCAAAACTTGCTGACGTCAAATTAACCATCCAATCCGATTCCAGACAGGTGGGTCCCACGTGGGGCCCACCTCCAATACATATTATATGTATATAAATGAATAAATAAATATATATATATATTTCATTTACTATATTTATTTTATTTTATTACTTTTTTTGCAAGAGTGTCCAGCGTCCATATGGGATTCCCATTGGTTGGATGGACGGTATTGATAAAACACATACACCGTGATGCAGTCCCACCGTCCCTGCTAGACGGTGCTGGACCCCACACGTGTACATGGGTCCCACCCTCTAGTCAGGTGGACGGTGTTGATATACATCATATAAGGTGGGGCCCACAAACTTGCTAACATTGATACATCAGCTATATAGCTGGTATGTGGTGACCAGCCAACCCAGCCCCTCTAATAGATGGTCCCACACTGCATCAAGCTGATATTTATGTTTCCCTTTATCTAGGCCATCCAGATGGAATGGCAGCAAGGTGGGCCTCACGATTGGACGGTTGGATCATCTTGCATTGTGGTGGGTCACAAGACATCACAAAAAAAGAGAGAGAGATAAACGAGAAGGGGAGTGACCGCACCACTATTTGGCCCTCCCTTATACAATGCATACATCAAGTGGGTCCCACCACAAGTGGGCCCTCAAACCATCAATACCAAATGCTATGAACACCCACATTTGATCATGGACTTCTCCTTCCACCGATGCATTCTAGAGCTCTAAGGGATGCATTTCAATGAGTGAGATGATCTTTAGATGGTGGATATGGGAGGTAGGAAGGTGGGCCACACTAGCTTCTCTCATGGAAGCCTGGACATGGGTTGCTTGGAGAATGAGAGAGAGAGGTTGTAAGAGAGAGAGAGAGAGAGATGGGTGAGTGATGGGTGTGAGTGATGGGTGTACTTGGTTGTAAGAGAGAGAGTTGACTTTGGGGTGGGTGGTTGTACTTACGGAAGGGTGTTGTACTTTGACTAGTGATGTGATTGATGGGATTGATTTGATTAGAGATTCTCTTGGGTTTGTAATTGCACGGCATTTTCTTCGAACTGAATGCGGGCCCACATCTCCTGGCCCGGGTATGGCCTCAGCGGGCGAGACACGACGTTGGAACTGTGGCGATGACGCGGTCACAAGGGTACAAGTTTCAAGTTAAGTCAACTCTGATATATGGGACATGACTCAGGATCGCGCGCAAACGCTAATAATAGATCGCGGGTCACCGGAATTCGACCGGGAGGACTGCGGAGGCCTACAGAATGGTACAGGTTAGGATACGGATCTTACATTAACTCTGTCTCATGGGCATGGTTTTGTGATGGAATTACTTCTAGTTCTAATACCTCTAATCCATTGAGAACTAGATCAAAGGAAGTTCATATTTGATTTTTAAAAAGATATCTTCCAATTGGATGAAGATGGGACTCTGATTCCAGTTGTATTCTTGAATCAAGCATAGATCTCCCTGATCTTTACAAGTGGATCCTTAGAAACCATAGTTTTCCACCTTTGAATTTTACAAGTTTTAGTTTAATAATTCACTATTATTCTCCTACATTCTCCTAATTTATATTACATCTTCTTCTAGTTCTAGTTCTGGTTACTTTCAGAATATGTACAAGGTTCAGTCCCTGTGGATTCGACCTCAGTCTTACCAAGATTATTACTACATCACGACCCTACACTTGGGGTTGTGAACAAGTTTTTGGCGCTGTTATTGGGGATTGACGGTTGCATTTTTCTGAAATTAGCTAGTTTTGAGATTAGTTAATATTAGGTTTTTATACTTTCTAATTTTAGGATTATGTTTTTCTTTTTTATTAAAGAAACTAACCTAACTTTCTTGTTTTGTAGGATCTTGATATAGACTTTCTAAATTGGTAATCTCTTTCTAATTTTTCTATTTTTCTATTTTAGGATTAGGGTTTATTCTCTATTTTTTAGAAACTTTTTAATTCTAAGATTTCTTTTATTTTTAGAAACTAACTTGCCTTCTAATTCTAAGGTTTACAACTTTCCTAATCAGTCTTTTAGAAACTTTCTATTTTCTATTTTTAGAAATTTTCTATTAGAACTTTCTAATTTTAGAATTCCTATTTTAGAAACTTACTTGTTTTATTTTGTTTTGCAGGACCTAACTTAGGAACTTCCAATTTGGTAACTTCTTTCTAATTCCCTCTCTCTTTCTATTTCTAGATTTCTATTTCCTTTCTTTCCTTTTAGGTTTAGGTTAGAATCTAATATTGAGAGCTGAGAGTGTTTCATGCCCAAGTGGGTCCGTGACAACACTCGACGTCTTTTGAGTGAAGGAGGATTGGTTGAGGAGTTATCCATCCATCACAGGATTAGACACCACTCGATATCTTCAGAGTTAATTGAAGTGATGGTTGCAAATCAACCGGTTAATCAACTGGGAAGACAACCTCAACTTAGGGTTAAGGAAGTCCAGGATGAGAACGAGGCGCATCAAGCACCCCCGCCTCATACTTTGCGAGATTATTTACAACCTGCGGGGGTAAGCACGCCCTCATGCATAGTTTTTCTAGAAAAAACGGGACACATGGATATTAAGCCAGGGGTGATCCAACTCCTTCCAAAATTCCATGGACTTGAATCTGAAAGTCCATATTTGCACTTAAAAGAGTTTGATGAGATCATAGCCACTTTATATTTGCCAAACGTGTCTGAGGACACAGTCAGGCTGAAACTCCTTCCCTTTTCTTTGAAAGAGAAAGCTAAGACGTGGTTACATTCACTACGTCCTAGATCTATTAGCACATGGAATGATATGATAAGGGAGTTCATAAAGAAATTTTTTTCACATCATAAAATGAACACCCATAGAAATCAATCATGAACTTCACCCAAAAGGAGGATGAAACATTCTTCTAATGTTAGAAGCGGTTCAAGGATCTTGTCAATTCATGCCTAGAACACGGTTTTATAACCTAGCACATTACACACTTTTTCTATAATGAACTGTCATCTTCCATGCGCCAATTGGTTGAGACAATGTGCAATGGAGAATTCATAAATAAAAATGTCGATGATGTGTGGGCTTACTTGGACAGACTTGGTGAAAACGCATAATCATGGGATACTTACCCAAAATCAAGCACCACTTCTAAGCTCACTCAATCAAAGGAGAGGGGTGGATTATACCTTCTGAAAGAGGATGATGATATCAATGTTAAAGTGTCTAATCTCATAAGGAAATTCGAAGCCATGGAATTAAAGAAGGATAAGGTTAAGGAAATTGTTTGCCGTATTTGTGCTTGCAGCGTTCACACAACTGAAAATTGTCCAACAATACATACCTTTCAAGAGGTGTTGAATGAGCAATCCAATGCCGTGAATAATTACCAAAGACCTTTCAATGGACCTACCTCCAATGCATATAATCCCAGTTGGAGAAATCATCCAAACTTCAATTGGAGGAATGGACAAACTGCTACTCCTCAAGGATTTTTCAATTAAATTCCTAATCAAGTGAAACCTCAAGAGGATCCAGTTCAAAAACCTATTCAAAACCAAGAGCTTATCAATCAGGGTATATTGCAAACCCTTTAAGACATTTCAAAGGCCATACAAGGGCGTGAGACAAAAAATTCAATTGGAGAAAAAGGGATTCTTCCAACCCAACCTTTCCCCAATCCCAAACCGTAATATGAGATAAGCGATCCAAACTCTTCAAATCAGATGGAGCAAGCTAAATCTATCACCACTCTTAGGAGTAGGAAGACCATTGACAAAACCATTCTAGTTAGGGCTGAAAAGCCTAAGGACCCGGAAGAGGACAATAATGATAGATCTAGCCATGCCCCACAAGAACTAGAACCAGAACTTCAAGGCAAGCCATTTGCCTCATTCCCCCAACAGTTAGTTGCACCAAAACCTCTCTCTAACTCTCAGAACATTCTAGAGGTGTTGAAACAAGTGAAGGTTAATATTCCTCTACTGGATGTGGTTAAATAAATACCTTCATATGCAAAATTTCTAAAAGACTTGTGTAAGACTAAAAGATGAAAAAATATTCAAAAGAAAATCTTTTTAACTGAAAAAGTGAGTGTCTTCCTAAAGCAAGATGTGCCACAAAAATTCAATGATCCCGGTAGCCCAACCATCGCTTATGTAATTGGGAATTACCGCATTGAGCATGCACTTCTTGATTTATGAGCGAGGGTAAATCTGATTCCTTACTCGGTCTACAAACAGTTAGGTTTGGGTGAATTGAAATCCACCCTAACCACATACAACTTGCTGATCGCTCAGTTCGTGCACCGAGAGGGATAAATGAGGATGTGTTGGTCCAGGTTGACAGATTTTACTACCCGGTAGACTTTATCATCCTGGATACGGAACCCATTAGAAACATGAGCACTCAAATTCCTATCATTCTTGGTCGCCCATTCCTTGCCACTTCAAACGCAATCATTAATTGCAGGAATGGAGTCATGAGTATGTCTATTAGAAATATGACATTGGAGTTGAATATCTTTTTCAACACAGGCAGACGGTTAGAGGATGATGATGATTTCCAAGATATTAACATGATTGACTCTTTCGTGGAAGATAGAACTTTAATGACCTTATCCTCTTACCCTCTAAAGACGTGCCTAGCCCACTCCCATGATTTAGATGATGATATGATTAGGGAAATGGGTGCAATACTTGATACTGCATCGGTACTTGTGGTGGAGGCCACAATTTGAAAAATTTTTCCAAACCAATGAAGTACCTCTACCGTCTAGCCTCAAGGCACCAAAGCTTGACCTAAAACCTTTGCCCTCTGATTTGAAATATGCCTATTTAGGTCAAGGTGAGACATACCCGGTAGTAATTTCATCCCACCGTGAGCAAGAACAGGAGAGTATGCTCATCTCTACTCTCATTGAGTATAAGGGAGCCCTTGGATGGACGATTGCAGACCTCAAGAAAATTAAGCCTTCGATTTGTACTCATCGCAATTATCTCGAGGATAGTGCAAAGACCTCGCGGTAATCACAATGTATACTAAATCTAAACATGAACGAAGTGGTTAAGGCCAAGGTTCTTAAACTATTGGATGTGGGTATCATATACCCTATATCCAATAGTCAATGAGTGAGTCTAACTCAGGTCGTTCCTAAGAAGTCCAGAATCACCATCGTAGCCAATGCTGACAATGAACTCATACCAACTAAAGTCACTACTAGTTGGAGAATGTACATTGACTACAGGAAGTTGAATAACTTTACGAGGAAGGACCACTGTCCTTTGCCCTTCATTAATCAAATTTTGGAAAGGTTAGTAGGTCATTCCTATTACTATTTTTTTATTGGTATTCGGGCTACAACTAGATAGAGATAGCCCTTGAAGATCAAGAAAAGACCACGTTTACATATCCCTACGGCACCTTTGCTTACCGAAGGATGCCATTTAGACTATGTAATTTCCCTGCCACTTTTCAGCGATGCATGATGAGTATTTTTTCTAATATGGTGGGGTAATATCTAGAGGTCTTCATGGACAACTTTTCTATCTTTGGTCCATCTTTCAGTGATTACTTAAAGAATCTTAAATGTGTGTTGAAAAGATGTGAAGAAAATATTTTGGTACTCAATTGGGAGAAGTGTCATTTCATGGTTAGTAAGGGAATTATCCTTGGACATATCATCGTGTCCAAAGGAGTCAAGGTAAATAAGGTAAAAATTGATCTTATCTCTAACCTACCTCCACCCAAGAACATATGAGACGTGCAATCCTTCTTAAGACACACCAGGTTTTATAAAAGATTCATAAAAGACTTTAGTCACCTCTCTCGTCCTCTATATAATCTACTTTAAAAGGATGCACCATTCGAGTGGACTGAGCAATACCAGGAAGCTTTCACTATGCTTAAGGGCATGTTAACCTCTACACCTATCATGTAACCACCTAATTGGAGCCTTCCTTTTGAACTTATGTGCGATGCATCTAACTATGCTCTTGTGGCGGTTTTAGTTTAGAGAAAAGAAATGAAGCCCTACATTATTCATTACGCAAGTAAAACTCTAAATCCTGCCCAAGTGAACTACTCGAGTATAGAAAAGGAACTCTTATCCGTAATGTTCACTTTAGACAAATTTAGGTCCTAATTGATCAGATCCAAGATCATCGTTTACACAGATCATGCGATGCTCAAGTATCTTCTTTTTAAGAATGATGTTAAGCCCCGCCTGATTTAATGGATCCTCCTACTCCAAGAATTTGATTTAGAAATAAAAGATAAAAAGGGAGTAGAAAACGTAGTGGCTGACCATCTTTCTCACCTTAATCTCCATGATTCCCTTAAAACAACACATATCAATGACATGTTCCCTGATGAACAACTGTTTAAAGTCTCCCATTCACCTTGATTTGCTAATATTGCTAATTATCTTGCCACAGGTTTCACGCCGACACATTAGACTGCGCAAGATAAGAAAAAATTCTTTGTCGAGCTTCATAAGTTCTTATGGGATGATCCATATTTGTTTAAATATTTCCTAAATCAAATCTCAAGGAGATGTGTACCAGACGATGAACATCAAAGTGTCATCTCCTTCTGTCATTCTCAGGCCTGTGGTAGTCACTTTTCTACTAAAAAGACCACGGCCAAAATTCTATAATGTGGCTTTTACTAGCCCACTATGTTTACGGACACTCATGAGTTTTGCAAAGCCTGTGAACGTTGTCAGAAATTGGGACCATTGTCCCGTTGAAATATGATGCCCTTAAACCCCATCCCTATCATAGAAGCATTTGATTGTTAGGGCATCGATTTCATGAGACCATTCCCCCAATCTTTTCACCATTTATATATTTTGCTCACCGTAGACTATGTCACTAAATGGGTCAAAGTGATTCCGTGCTGGAACAATGACCATCGAACGGTCATTAAATTCTTAAAAGAAAACATCCTTTCCCAGTTCAGAACGCCTCGAGCCATCATTAGTGACGGGGGCTCACATTTTTATAATAGGCCATTCGTGAATTTAATAAAGAAATATGGAATTTCCCATAAGGTGAGCACTCTATGCCACCCACAAATAAGTGGGCAAGTTGAGATATCTAATAGGGAAATTAAACACATTTTGGAAAAGACGGTTAACCCTGATTGGAAGGATTGGTCAATCCGTTTGACCGATGCTTTATGGGCTTACCGTACTGCATTTAAAACCCCTATTGGAATGTCTCCCTTTAGAATTGTCTATGAGAAGGCTTGCCACTTGCCTGTAGAGTTGGAACATAGAGCCTACTAGGCAATCAAAAATCTAAACTTCAATTTGGACAACACTGGCTCGCTACGCAAACTTCAGTTGAATAAACTCAAAGAAATATGGAATGATGCGTACGAGAACTCGAGAATTTATAAGGATAAGATGAAGGCGTTTCATGATCAATACATTCTTCGAAAATCATTCATGCCAGGTTAAAAGGTCCTCTTGTATAATTCTCGGTAACATCTCTTTCCGAGTAAACTTTGATCTCGTTGGACCAGCCCTTTCACTGTTATCAATATTTATCCTCATGGGGCTGTCGAGATTCAGAATCCAAACAATGGCAATGATTTTAAAGTAAATAGACATCAATTAAAGCCATTTGTTGAGGAATTTGATTCAGAGGACATGTCTATACTTCTGACTGATCTTGTGTAACAGGATTGATATGCTAGTCTGATGGAGGTATAAGTAGGTTTACTGCTTTCATAGGACTAGGGTAGTTTGCTTTACGTCGTTCTAGGATAGTCAGCTTTATGCTGTTAAGATAGTTTGTTTTCCATTTGTTCTAGGATAGTTTGCTTTGTGTTGGTTTAACTCTCGTGCTGACCATTCTCACGCTGAGATCTTTTGGAAAAGCCCCTTGATTCTTTCCTTAGGTACTACCTTTCCATCACTTCGCCTTTATTTTCATCGTCTCATGCGCATTGCATGCTTCTATCTTTTACAATGAGGACAATGCAGATTTTTGGTTGGGGATGGGAGATTAGGTTACCTAATCAGTGTTTTCTCAGTCTTAAGCAAAAAATTATGAAAATTTTTTTCTGAAAATTTTGTGAATTCGAGTGATTTTGAAGGACATCCTTGATTTAGAAGTATAAGATACTTAATGTTGGTGATTTATGATTCTTGGACTCAGCTACCTATTAGATTTCACAGTCAAGTTTGAATTATTAATCCATGATTAGAAGTTTTAAACATTAATTGAGTCATGATTTCACATGTCACATCTAGCTTACACATTAAGGCTTTAGTTCGACATTGAATTGTCAACTTGGTAATCACTAAGCATGGAAGGAACCAGCCTGGAATTTTTCCATCACGTTCAATGAAAAAAATGAGAGAGAGAATAACCAGCTAAAAAAATAGTTGTCATCGAAAACGGCTACCTATTAAAGATCTGTAAAAAGGTTGACATAGTGTGAAGCCATCGATGGAAAAAATCAAAAGCTGAAAGAATAAAAAGGCTGAACTGTAAGGCAAGTTTTGATTTAGTTTGGGTTATCTGAAATGCTCTTTTTTATTATCAATGTTATCATAAGAATTGATGATTGGACTTTTAATTGTGATAAGTCGAGGTTGCACTATACACCCATGAAACTCAATGTTTAGATTTGTTCTAATTGATGGATTAATACTTTGAACTTGACCATGAAGTTTACCGTATGTTTGAATCTAGGAGAAAGTAATGCTCAACATTAATGTAGCTTAGAATTTTAGTATCTGGATTGTTTTTCAAAAATCACTCGAGTTTATCGAAATTGTCCTATGATTCTCAAAATATTTTTCACATACTTTACTCGGGACTAGTAAAATGCTGGTTGGGGATTGTGTTGAGGGTCAAATATTACATATCAGACCCTATTTATTACTTGGTTTTATGAACATGATAACACTTAACATCCTATTTTAATCATGTTTGTGTTGCAAGGTGAATTTAAGAGCTTGGATTGAAAAAGGGTGCTAAAAGCATAAATTTAATGCTCAAGAATCACCCAGGTAAGGGACGGATCTTAGGAGACCGAGATTGAAGAATTCACACGCCAAAGATCCAAGAAAATCTAGTGATTGAATATAAAGAGGCCTAAAAATCATCCTTAATGCAAGATCATAGGGTTCCCACCATTCATTTCGCACGAAACTTTATATGTAGCCTAAGGATCATAAAGTAACCATACATGTAAAATTTTAGCCATTGGATCTTTGTGCAAGTGGCCAATGAAAAGATCAGCCATAAAACCACCGATTTGGGGCCCACCTGATATCTAGTATACCTCAATTTTGGACTAACCACTTAAATTGGAAGGGAAAACGAATGGACGAAATGGATTTATCAAAACATCACTGTGGACCCCACCTTGAGTGGTGTGCATGTAAGACCATATCCTAGTTCATACTATTCTGTATACTCCCACGGTCCTCCCGGTCGAATTTCGGCAACCCACGACCTATAACCGACGTTTGCGCGCGAGCCTAAGATGAGTCTTATATATCTAAGTCGACTTGACCCGAGACTTGTATCATTGTGATCATGTCGTTGCCGCAGTTACAACGTGGCGTCTCGTGCATTGAGGCGATACCCAGGCTAGGAGATGTAGGCCTGTGTTTAGTTTGAGAAAAACGCCGCACGTTGCAAACACTAAGGGAATCTCTATGACACATCACATCACTCCATCAATCAATGTCAAGTACAACCACCCCTCCCCTAAAGTCAACTCTCTCTTACAACTAAGTACATCTACCCATCACTCACCATCCCTCTCCCCATCACTCCATCACTCACATCACCTCTCTTTCTCTCTCATCTCTCTCATTTTTTCTCCCAAGCTCCATGAGAGCAACTCCAACGTCCCAACCTCCATGAGAGAAGCATTGTGTAGCCCACTCCCTACCACTCAATCCAACCCTTCAAAGCCGACCTTGACTGTTGAATCACACCCCTTGGAGCTCTAGATCGCATCGGTGGAAGGAGTCAGGGAAGATCAAAGGTGGGTGTTTTCTAGTGGATAATCCACCATTGAATTTCATTTAAGGCCCACTTGTGATGGGACCCATGTTGATGTATGTATTGTAAGAAATGGAGGGCCCATGATAATGGGGTCCTTCCCCTCCATCACAATCTCTCTTTCGCTCTCTCTCTATCCCTCTCTTCCATACTTTGTGGACCCCACCTAATGATTGTGTGGACTCCACCGTCCAGTAATGGACTATGGTGATCCACCTTGATATATACATGTGTCTGATCCTGGCCGTCCGTATTAGACGGTCCTGGATGAAGGAAACCACAAATACCAGTTAATTCAGAGCTCTGGTGGGCCACACTAATGTGGACCCACCTGATGTTCATATTTTATCCTCACCGTCCATCTGTGGATGGTGAGATGGAGGAGGATTGGCTGGTGTACCCTAACCAGCTAAATAGCTATTGTAACGTCAATAGCTCTGTGGGTTGTTGTGATGTTTGTGTTTTGTATATACACCATCCATCTGCTTTGGATGTGGCCCACCTCACATGTGTGGCACGTGTGAGGGTGGGACCCACCTTGATGTACATATTCAGCAGCCCACCATCCACTTACGTGGACTCTAGCGACTATAGCTGCTGCTGTATTAACGGCAGCAAGCCTATGGGTCTGATCATTAAGGTACCTGTTATATTTCAACCGTCCATATGTGGGGCCGACCCTACACGTGTCACACGTGCAGGTGATGGGGCCAGCTGTACATGTGTCTAATCCAAGCCGTCCGTCTAGCGTACCTGAACGCTGGACGCTGGTGCCTCCTTTTATATATATATATATATATATAATTATATTATATTATATTATGTTACATTATGGTGGCCCCACGTGGGACCCACCTGAGATATGTACTATATATAATATATAATATATATAATTTATATCTATATGTATTTCTGGTGGGCTACGTGTGTGGGACCCACCTTGATATATGTACTCCACACCGTCCTTCTAGACGTGAGGATGATCCAAATCTCTGGTGGGCCACCTGTTGTGGAACGCACCGTGATGTATGGGTCTTATCCACACCGTCCAAACCTTGGACGGTGGGACCCACCATGATGCATGTGCTGTATCAATATTGTCCAACCATTTTGAGAGATCTTCTTATGGCATGAGAAAAAGAATGAGTCAGATCTGAAGTTCCAGCAGACCCCACCATTGAAAATAGTGGGGACAGTGACATCCACCGTTCAAAACTTCTTAAAGGGCCACGGTAGTTCCAATCAAGCTGATATTTTTATTTTCACTTCATCTATCTTTATGTTAACTAATAAATAGGTTGGATCTCAAAACACATCACGGCAGGTCCTATAAATGTTTTAATGATGGGTGTGGCTACTCTCACAGTTTTCTGTGGTGGGCCCTGTAGGATTTTAACAGTGGAAATCATGATCACCACTATTATTTATGGTATGGTCTAGATGATCATTTGATATGATTTATTTGTCTGGATAATGCTATAAAATGATCTCTATAGATGGATGAATGGTGTAGCTGGAGTGGCCCATGTCACGCCCCAAACTCGGAAAACGGGCTCACAAAATTCTCAATCACCAAATCCGGTGCCGACAGCCTCCGTAGTACCCCATTTTCAGCTCTCAGCGCTCATACGCCAGATTCCGATCCTGGGATCCTACAAAGAGGATTTTCAGTATGAATTTTTTTTTGTAATGAAGTATAACCACAAGCATAACCAAATCACAAAACAACATCACCACATATCCACTATATCAAAAACTTTAAGTACAATGCGTATGAAAGGGAAATACAATATAATGAGAGTAACAGAAACTCCAGAAGCTCAACTGCACGCTCCAAGCCCAATGCTGCTACAACCTAATGCCACCTGCACGCATCTATCGTGCATAAGCTTATAGAAAGCTTAGAGGGGGGTGAAAGTGTGTGTGAGGCGAGTGCCAAGTGTATAATATCAGAGTAATATAAAAATATGCGGTAAGTCCATGAATATTATCAGCTATACCAAAGCTATGTGATGCAAGGCATGAATGCTATCGGCCACACCAAGGCCATGCGATGCGAGGCCTATGTAGCCAAATGTCATATGCGAGATGCAAAGCAAGCATGCTAGTACTCATCAAGTACACATATCAGTACAGTTCCTCTCTGGATATCACCGGGGTCTAATATACCTCACACTGACTGCCTCCTCCCTAGCTGCACAGTCAAGCAAGTGGAAGAGACCACACTATCCGCTTGACCAGTAGTCTGCCAATACCTACCCGGCTCGTCGATAGCGGACTCATTTGCGAGCTAGTCAAACTCAACCTAGCTTATAGCTCCCTCACTTGGGGGGATAAGGCCACAACCCCTTCCAACCGACCACGACACAGTCGGAGACGCGGCCTACTAGTATTCAGCACTCAGGCGCTCGTGTATCCACTCGGTCTAGACATTAAAGCATCTCCTGGTACCAAAAAGGTTCTGAAATTTTCACCCAAGGACATCCTAAGTGCCCACAATGCTAGACCCAATATTTTCGGTATCCGATACGACCATCCACGATGTGCTTGTGGAGGCCACGGCCCTGATGTCACTAGGGTGTGCAGTGAATCACTACACACAATGCGAAATGCATGAGTCACACCGTCAGTCATGCAGCAATCTCGCGCGTACCACGCGCTCATGTGGGGCACTCCATCTCATAAGGAGTCCCGTAAATGTCTCAGCCGAATGGCTTATGCTATGATCAAACATTCCTCATATCAAGCATACATATGATGCGTATGCGCATGAATCATGGAAGTGCACTAAGCATGTTATAAAGTA
Source organism: Magnolia sinica (assembly GCF_029962835.1). Lineage (NCBI taxonomy): Eukaryota > Viridiplantae > Streptophyta > Magnoliopsida > Magnoliales > Magnoliaceae > Magnolia > Magnolia sinica. Next base: position 51,589,781 of record NC_080580.1, read on the forward strand.
ATGAATTGTCCTTACAATGAAGATGGTCCTAGATAGCCTACACACAATAAGTACGGGCCTATCACTGGGCCCTAGGGAGAGTTTTAATGCAGACATTTAACCGATATTATTCTTACAATGTGGACATCAAACCAACATTGCTCCCAAGGCATGGCCCGCCATAAAACATCATTACACAAACCATGGAGGCATCTCACATTGTAATGGACCCTAAGGACATCCCGTTGGGCCTCGACCCATGGGCCTTAGATACATCAAATGGGCCGCACCATATGGGCCTTATATAAATCAAGTGGGTCATATCAATGGGCCTTATGTACATTGCAATGGGTCATATCTCATAGGCCTTTGAATACATTAGAATGGGCCTCGTATATATCAAAGTGGGCCTCAACAACGGGCCGCAAATACATCGAATGGGCCCCATAACATGGGCCTTATGTATGTCAGATGGGCCATATCCCATGGGCCTTTGAATACATCATGGTGGGCCTCGCATATATCAAGGTGGGCCTCAACAACAGGCCACAAATACATCAAGGTGGGCCTCCTCAAATGGGCCTTATAAATATTAAGGTGGGCCTCCTCAAATGGGCCTTAAATATGACAAGTGGGCCACATCGCATGGGCCATATGCATATCAAATGGGCCACACCAAATGGGCCTGATCACATGGGCCATATACATATCAAATGGGCCACACCCAAATACAAGTGGTGGTAATGATTTCCACCATTAAATTCCCAAGGCCCACCATAATATTTATTTTCCATCCAATCTGATTATAAGGCCTCACAGACCTGAATTAAAAGGAAAGACCAATACCATATTTGGTCCCAAACTTAGTAGCCCAAGGGTCTTAATGGTGGGCCTTCAAACCCACTACTTTCTATAATGTGGTCCACCTATTCCTAGATCTGTCTCATTTTTTAACTCAAGCTTTAAAATGAGCTTTCAAGTGGTTGGATGACTTGGATGCAACACATGCATCATGGTTGGGGGGGGGGGGGATCTGATTCATTCTTTAGCTCATGCCCAAAAATGAGCTTGCAAAATGGATTGACGGTTTGGATGCAACACATGCATCATGGTGCGTCCCACCGTCCAGGTGTGGATGGTGTGGATAAACACATAAATCATGGTGGGGCTCACTGGTCGTCCAGTCACTGGACGACATTGGTAAAACACATACATCTGGGTGGGATCCACCATCCACAGCAGTGGACGGTGTTCCTAGAACACATACATCACTGTGGGTCCCACATGGGGCCCACCATAATGCTTATATGCCATCCAATTGTCCATAAGGTCACTCAGACCTAGATGAAGAGTAAAAACAAATTTCATCTTGATCCAAAACTTCTGTGAACCCAAAAATGGGTTTCAATGGCAGAGGGTTCAACCCCACTGTTTACTATGATGTGGGCCACCTGAGCCTTAGATGGGGCTGATATTTGGGTGGGGCCTACTTCAAGAAGGGGCTCACATAATGAATGGGTTGGATGACAAACAAACATAATGGTGGAGCCATGGCTGGGGCTGTGGATCCCTGCCCATTTCACGTTGACGCCAGCAGCGTCCTGCTGCACAGCAGCAGCAGGAGTTGCACCCTCATATATATATTTTTTATTTTTATTTTGAAATCACATTTTTCTGTGTTTTTCATATGTAGGGCCCACATCAAGTGAATCCACTCCAGCCATTGCATTCCATGGCTCAAGACAAGCCAAACAAGTCCAATATCAAATATATTTCGGCGTGTAGCAAAAATTAAAGTGAATTTAAATGGTGAGATTCACTATTTTGAAAGGTATGGCCCACCAAAAGCTTGGATCAGCTTCATCTTTCGGTTCAACACCTAAAATGATTTGGAAAATGGAATGGACGGTGTGGATTAGTCCCATACATCAAGGTAGGGCCTACATGGACAAGCCCCTTCCAAAGCTTATGAATCAAGCTCATATTTGTGTTTTCAATTGACGTCCTTGGATGTCTGGACATAACATGTGCATTGAGGTGGGCCCTGCTTAGGTGGGCCACCAAATGGTGAGTGATGTGGATACAACACATATATAAAGTGGGCCCCACCTACAAGTGACTTGAATCTAATACCTACTTCATGGTGGGGGTCCATCCAAGTGGGCCACACGGACATATCATCACACACAAAAAAATAAATAAATAAAAGGAGAGGGAGAAAGAAAGAGAGAAAGAGGGACACGCGTGATGGAGGGACCCCGGCACTATGGGCCCTCCGTTTCAAGCATCCAATCATACATTAAGTGGGTCCCGTTGCATGTGGGACCACCAAATCAAGGATCAACAGTGGAGATCCCTCCACCAAGATATAAGGCCTAGGTGACCCATCTTCAAGCTAAAAAATAAACATCATAATGGGATCCATAGAGAATGGCCCCATCATGGAATGATCATGAAGATCAAGGTGGGCCATCGGCCACATCTTAGGGTACAAAGTGAGATCTATACCATCGATCGATAGGCCTCACTTGGCCCATCATAAAAACATGGAAACTAGCCTATAGAAGCACCCACCATACGATCTTCTCGGTCCATTGGAACACCGGTCTCCGTGTGCTTCACTTTAACGGTGGAAGATGGGAAATGAATGGCTAGGATGAGGGATTTTGGGATGAAAAAGTGGCCACACAACTCACTTTCTCTCTTGGAATTCCTTGGACATGTGATGCTCTTGCTAGCTTGGGATAGAGTGTTGAGAGAGAGAGAGAGAAGGGGTTGTAAGGAGAGAGAGTGATGGGTGATGGAGTGATGGATGGAAGAGAGGGATGGGTGTGTAAGGAATTCGTTGACTTTAGGGGTAGATGATGTAAGAAGGGTATGGGGTGTGTAAGAAACTTTTGACTTGTGGGTTGCCTGGGGATGAGTGTGAGGTGATGGTGTACTTGACCCTTGATGAGATTGATTGATTGATAGAGTGATTGATTGATGGGACATGTCGTAGAGATTCTCTTAGGATTACAAACGCGCGGTGTTTTCTCAAACTGAACGCCGGCCCACATCTCCTTGCCAGCGTATCGGATCGGTGCACGAGTCACAGCGTTAGAACCGCGGTGACGATGCGATCGCAATGGTATAAGTCTCAGATAAAGCTGACTCAATTCTACAGGATACGACTTAAGGTCATGCACAAACGTTGATTATCGGTCGCAGGTTGTCGAAATTCGACGGAACGGATCGTGGGATTCGACGGAACAGTACGGACTAGGATACGGGTCTTACATCCCATTTGATATGGCCTATTTGAAGTATTTTAGACCCATTTGGAAGGGCCCAATGTGATGTACTTGGGGCACATTTGATAAGGCCCAATGTGATATATTAAGGCCCATTGGTGCGGTCCATTGATGTGGTCCACTTGTTGTATATTAAGGCCCATCGGTGCTGCCCATTGATGTGGCCCACTTGTTGTATATTGAGGCCCATTGATGCGGCCCACTTGTTGTTTATTGAGGCCCATTGGTGCGGCCCATTGATGCAGCCCACTTGTTGTATATTAAGGCTCCTTGGTACGGCCCATTGATGCAGCCCACATAATGTATATGAGGCCCATATAAGCGACCCGTTGTGATGTATTTCCAGCCCATTCGTTAAGGTCCATTGCGATGTATATTAGGCCTTTGTGTGACGCCATGGGCCCACTATATATTTCGCTCTATGTGGGTCACTCCTTGGGAGCAATGATAGTTAAATGTCCACATTGATGGGCAGTGATAGTTAAATGTCCACATTGTGACCTTTCCTTAGGCCTGGTTAGGCCCATTCTCATCATTCTCTAGTGGGTTAACCCAAATGAATGGGCCCCATTGATATTGCTTGGTCCATCATCAGTCGTCCATTTATGGACCCCACCTTGTGTCGAGATCGATTACCGATTTCGATTGTCGAGGCTGAGTATCGAGGTAGATTCCGATTGTCGAAGCTGAGTATCGAGGCCGATTCCGATTTGTCGAGGCCGATTGTATAAGCTGATTATCAAGGTTGATTCCGATTGTCGAGGCTGAGTATCGAGGCTGATTCTGATTGTCGAGGCCGATTCCGATTGTCGAGGCCGAGTATAGAGGCCAATTCCAATTTGTCGAAGCCGATTGTATAGGTCGATTCCGATTGTCGAGGCCAAGTAATGAGGCCAATTTCGATTTGTCGAGGCCAATTATATAGACCGATTCTGATTGTCAAGGCTGAGTATCGAGGCCGATTCCGATTATCGATGCCGATTGTATAAGCTAATTTCGATTGTTGAGGCCGAGTATTGAGGCCGATTCCAAGTGTCGATTCCGATTGTTGAGGTCGATTTCAATTATCGAGGCCGATTTCAATTACTAAGGCCGATTATCGAGACCTATATGATATATATGCGACACATAGTTGAGGCCCATTGTGATGTGTATTTGGCCTGTGTGATGTATATGCAGCCCATGTTTAAGGCCTAATGTGATGAATATGAGGTCTATGTGATGGGCCCATTATAATACATTTGAGGGCCAGGCAATGGAGTCCATTGTGATGTATATTAGGCCCATGTGAGAGGCCCAACGTGATGTGTATTAAGCTCTTGAGTGAGGCCCATGGTGTTCTATATTAGGTCCTTGTGTGAGGCCATGGATCCACTATATGTTAGGCTCTATGTGGGCCATTCCTTGGGAGCAATGATTGGTTAAATGTTCATATTGTCGAGGTTGATTGTTGATACCAGTTATTGATACTGATTATGAGTATGTGATAGCATAGCATCATAATACATGCCCATACACATCATCTACATGTTTATTGTGAGATGTGATTGACTCTTGCATATGCCATAGTACAGATGGTTTATGAGCTCCCTGATAGGTGGAGTTATCCCACATGATCGCACAGTATGCGTAGGATTGATGCATGATTGGACTACATAACTCATGCATCTGCATTGTGTGATTGTGATTACTATACACCCTAGCGACATCAGGGTTGTGACCTCCACAGGCATGTCATGGATGGCCAGATGGGACACCGAAAATGTTTGGTTCGAGCATCTGGGCACTTTGAATGTCCGTGGGTGAAAGTCTTTAAACGTCTGAGGCCAAGAGATGCCCCAACGTCTAGACTGAGTGGATACATGAGCGCCCGAGTGCCCAATACCAGTAGGCCGCATCTCCCACTGTGTCGTGGCCGATTAGAAGGGGGTGTGGCCTTATCTGCCCAATTAAGGGGGCTATAAGCTAGGTTAAGTTTGACCAGCTCCCAAATGGGTCCACTATCGATGAGCCAGGTAGGCATTGGTATATTACTGGCAAGCGGGTAGTGAGGTCTTTTCCACTCACTGGGCTATATAGCCGGGTGGGGCGGTAGCCAACTTGGGGTGTACTAGACCCCGATGATGATCCCAGAGATGCACGATGCTGATATGTAGACTTATTGGGCAGGAGTTACATACTCATTTATTCATTTACTATTCACTTAGGCTGGTGGTGCACAACTATTTGTTACGTGTACCTTCGCAGCGGCCAGGATTTCGGTTGGGGCGCGCGACTAACCTGAGATCAGGAGTTTACCGCATTGAGTCTGACTATCTAAATTTATATATGGGACTGGTTTGGATAGAAGTCCCTTGTGATGGACCCCATAGCCTGTGATACTACGTACTATCATCCCGAATTCACTCCAGCTTGTTCATTTCATTCACACCGCATATTGCATTGTATCTTCAGCATTTAGCATTTTAGGTTGCCATGTTTCTGCATTGATATGGCCGTTAGCATTCATGCCTTGTATCGCATAGCCTTGGTATGGCTGATGGCACTCATGGACTTATCAATATATTTTCGCTTACTCTGATATCGTATGATTCCTGACCTTGTCAGTATTTTTTCCTATTTCGATACTATATGATTTATGGCATTGTATTGCATACTCGGCACTCATCTTGTGCACACACTTTCACCGCCCACTAAGTTTTCTATAAGTTTATGCACGATAGATGCTTGCAGGTGGCATTAGGTTGCAGCAACGTGGAGCTTGGAGCATGCAGCGTCTTCTAGAGCTTTGATTTTCGATATATGTATTTCCTTTTCAGCATTGTATTCAACTATTTATATTAGTGGATATGTGGTGATGATATTGTTCTTGTGATTTGGGTATACTTGTGGTCATGCTTCTTATGAGACAAATATACGCTGAAAATCCTCTTTGTAGGATCCCAAGATCGGAATCTGGCGTATGGCGCTGGAAGCTGAGAATGGGGTATTATAGAGGCTGTCGACACTAGATTCGGCAATCAAGATTCCTGTGAGTCCGATTTCCAGGTTTGGGGCGTGACAGTACGTGTGCACAGCACACGTGCACTCGTAGTGCACCCAAACCAGGAGGTCGGCCAGCGGGCGCTGACCCGACCTCCCTCTCTCCCTTACACATACCAAGCGGAAGTCCGTCCACTGTGGAGTGTGGTTGACCACCACCGTTGATCAAATGGATGATCTGAACCATCCAATGCATCTGGACGGTGGGGCCGACCATAACCATGGTGTCCTTCTACAACCATGCACATGCATACATGAAGGCCACGTTCAAACGCAAGATGAACGGCAGGAAGATTTGATCCCTTGGGCTACACCAAACTCGAGCAAAACTATCAATTCCTGACTAAAATTTTCCCACAAATCCAATGGATGGAGTGGATTTCTCCATTAACACCGATCAGGGGCCCACCGAGCATCTCAGCACAGCCACATGCGTAAGCACACGCGTCCAAACGCACTCGACCACCGTGGACCGTTCTGTGATCACGATCACAGTCGAATGAGTGATCTAACTATTCAAAACTCTCCCAAGGTGCAAACGACCAAGGCTAAGAAGGTCGAACAGATCAGATGGCCAAAACTGGTCGGTCATCCGCCCAAACGCGAGTCAAGCACAGTTGCGCTACAAAGGGGTGTGCATAACTCCTTATGCAAAGCTCCCACCAACTTCTCTCCAGCCACCAACCCTCTCTAGCCTATAAAAGAGAGAGAGAAAGGGACGTGAGGGATTATCAGACGTGTGGAGGAAAAGAGAGAGAGAGAGCGGACGGCCGGCGGCAACAAGTTCATCTTCTCCTTATTCTTTTGTTTTTTTCTTCCTTAATGCTTTCTTAAGAGATTTTGGTTAATCATGTCTATGATTGGCTAAACCACTTAGCTAGGGCTAAGAGGTGAAGCTTATAGTGTGATGGGATACTTTTTATTGCTTTGATTCATGTTTAAGATGAACTCTCTTTGATTCTAGATTGATTATAAGAAATACTTTCAGTTTATTTTATGATTTGTTGTGACTTAAATTACAATGAATTTGCGATAGCTTTGAGTATGTTCTTTCTTTTGAGATTTGTGATTTTAGGAAATCCTGTTATTCTCCATCGTCTCTTAGGCATGGTTAGATGATGGAATTCTCCCTAATTCTCACAAGTTTCTCAGATTGGTTGTGGATTGATAAATTTTGTTGTTTACTTTGTCTCATGGGCATGGTTTTGTGATGGAATTACTTCTAGTTCTAATACCTCTCATCCATTGACAACTAGATCAAAGGAAGTTCAGATTTGATTTTTAAAGAGATATCTTCCAATTGGATGAAGATGGGACTCTGATTCTAGTTGTATTCTTGAATCAATCATAGATCTCCCTGATCTCTACAAGTGGATCCTTGGAAACCCTAGTTTCCCACCTTTGAATTTTACAAGTTTTAGTCTAATAATTCACTATTATTCTCCTACATGCTCCTAATTTAGATTATATCTTCTTCTAGTTCTAGTTTTGGTTACTTTCAGAATACGTACAAGGTTCAGTCCCTGTGGATTCGACCTCGGTCTTACCGAGATTATTACTACGTCGCGACCCTACACTTGGGGTTGTGAATAGCTGTCGGTCGGTTTTCATCAAGCAAATCCAATTCTGCCAACCTTATTCTTGCGTTTTCATCATCCGTGATTGACTGATGCACTGCTACTGTAAGTGATGCAACTTGTGTTTCAATCGGGATAACAGCCTCTACGCCATAAACCAACGAATATGGTGCAGCTTTCATTGTCGTCTGGTGAGTAGTCCTGTACGCCCACAATGCTTCGTGCAATTTTTCGTCCCAATCGCGCTTATTTTCAGTCACCATTTTCTTCAGTATTTTCACAATCATTTTATTGAATGCCTCTGCTAATCCATTAGCCAATGGATAGTAAGGTGTCTAGAATAAATGGTGAATACCAAATTTCTGTCACAATTTTTCCATACCCCTATTCTTGAAAGGAGTACCATTGTCAGTGACGGTTTTTTTCAGGATGTCATGGCGATATATTATTGCATGCCAGATAAAATTGACAACATCCTTTTCTTTAAAATTTCGCAATGCAATTGCTTCCGTCCATTTAGAGAAATAATCTGTTGGTGTCAATACATATTGCTTTCCTTTAGACGATGGTGGGTTTGTAGGGCCAATGACATTGAGTCCCCAATCAAAAAAAGGCCAAGAAGCGACTGTCTGATGAAGATCTTCAGGGGGTACATATATGATGTCTCCACGAATATGACATTCGTGACATCGTTTCGCATATTCTATAGCATCTTTAAACATTGTGGGCCAATAGTATCCCACTCAATGCACTCGATGGAATAGGTTTTGACGAGCTTGATGTGCTTCACATTCTCTGGAATGAGCTTCTCGCAACACTTAAATTGCTTCTTATTCATCCAGACATTGCATTAACATTTCATTATAAGATCTTTTATATAGTATTTCACTACACATAACAAATCTTTTCGAGCTCTGCTTAGTTTGTTGTTTCTACGCTGGATCTTTTGCAAGGATATGATATTTGAGATAATCAACAAAAGGCTGGCACCAATCATCCGTTGTCACCTCCAAACATGATATAGGGAGTGCTTCAGCATCTTCATTAATAATTTCTGATGATGGCAAGAACCTTCTTTCTTCTATTTTCACCTGAAGAGGACTCTGATCTAGAAAGGATAAAGCTACCACCAGGCTAGCTAAAGCGTCTGCCCTTGCATTCTCACATCGCAGTACATGCTTAATTTCGACATGATGGAATTGCTCTAGCAATCGTTGTGCTCTTCGACAGTATTGCAGAAGCTCTTACTTTCTTATTTCAAACTCGGTTGTTAGTTGATTTATGATCAACTTGGAATCCCTAAAAATCTGCAGCATTTTTATTTTCATTTCCTGAGCTATCTCCATTCCGATGATGAGGGCTTTATACTCAGCTTCATTATTTGTGCATGTAGTACCCAATGTGAAAGAATAAGGCAATAAGTCACCTTAAGGAGTAATAAATATCACTCCGGCACCTGCTCCTGTCGTTTGAGAAGCACTATTAAAATACATCTAACATGGGTTTGGCGATTCAATCATCATAACTTGTCATCAGGAAAGTCATCATTAACAATCTCACAGTCTGCCACGGGATGAGCTGCCAAAAAATCTAAAACTACTTGCCCCTTAACTGCTTTCGCCGGCTCATAAGTGATCGTATATTCTGAAAGTAATAACATCCATTTAACCAATCTTTCTAATAACATCGGCCTTGTCATTAGGAACTTTATTGGATCTGCCCGCGAGATTAAAATTATATCGTGAGAAAGACAATAATGTCTCAATTTTTGCACTGCGAATATATCAAGCATACTTTCTCGATTGGGGAATAATTGTATTCTGCACCTATTAGAGTCTAACTTAGAGAATAAAGCACTATTTCTTTTTCGTGTTCATTCACCTGTGCCAATTAGGCCCCCAATGAATTTTGAGCTACAGATATATATATATATATATATATATATATATATATATAAAGTGGTTTACCCTTTGTAGGAGCTGCCAATACTGGAGGTTGTTTCAACAATTCTTTTATTAAATCAAACACATTCTGACAAGGCTTGTCCCACACAACCTCCGCTCCTTTCTTCATCAGATGAGAAAATGGCTGACATCTTCCTGCCAAGTTTGAAATAAAACGGCAAATGTATGGTAATTTTCCTTACAGGCTTTTCAATTCTTTCAACGTTTTTGGAGGTGGCATATCTTGGATAGCCTTAACTTTTCCTGGATCAATCTCGATTCCCCTATGCCTAATGACAAAGCCGAAGAATTTTCCTGATGACACTCCAAAGGCGCATTTGGCTAGATTCATCTTCAGTTATTTCTTTCTAAGCCGACGGAAGACTGAAGTTAAATGTTCACGATGTTCTTCATGATAATTTGATATGATAACCAAATTGTTCACGTAACATTCAACATGTTTATGCATCATGTCCTGAAATATATTCTGCATCGCTCTTTCATATGTTGCTCTAACGTTCTTGAGACCAAAAGGCATAACTTTATAACAGTAAATCCCCAATGAAGTTCTGAATGTCGTAGCTTCTTCATCTTTAAGATCCATTCTTATCTGATTATAGCCGGCGTAACCATCGATGAAGGACATAACAGCATATTTCGTCGTACTTTCGATTAGCAACTCAGTTATCAGCAATGGAAAATCGTCTTTCAGGCAAGCCTCATTTAGATCCCTAAAATCAACACATACCTTGATCTATCTATTTTTCTTCTTTATAGGGACGACATTTGATATCCATTTAGGGTATTTGACCTCTCTGATGAACCCTACCTTTATCAGTTTATTTATTTCTTCTATTAGAGGAATTAGGTCTGGATGGAATCGCCTTTATGTGTGCTTAATCGGCCTCTTGTCTCTAGCAACGCTCAACCGATGCATCGCTACTGATGGTTTTAGGCCCGACATTTCTGCATATGTCCAGGCGAACACATCTTTCTTTTCTTTCAACAACTCGATATACTGATCGGTTTCTTTTTCAGGGAGGTTGGCGCTTATGAATATATTTTGTGGCTCTTCTTCCGTTCCTAGATTTACTTCTCGTAAACTATCAATTGTCGGTTGCCCCCCCATCTTCTATCTACTTCAGAGCTGTTCAGGATGTTTGATTACTTCAGAATCTATTTCTTTTGTCGGGTCAACTGTAACCATATTCACTGAAGACTCAGTCCCCAATCCTCAAAATTTCTCTCGTTTTGTCTGATTAAGCCCGATTGAAATTTGAATTCCTTTCCCATAATTCAAGCTGATTGGTTCTTCATAATCAAAACCCATGTTTTTTATAATTTTCCTGCTCGCTGTACCTTTTAAGATCTTCGACCGTCAGTTCCCCATAGCTCATGTCATTATCGGCCCTTTCTTCTGTTTTCACTTCCAAAGGGGCGTAAAATTCAATCAGTTCTGGATACTTTGTGCTAGGTTTGACATGAAATCTTTTCAAAATGATCGGGAATGGCTTGCTCCTTTTAGCATATGGTAACGGCATCATATAGTTTGACTGTAAGATTTCCAACTGTTCGGGTGATAATAATGTTAAGGGTAGCTGTCCCGGTTGTCTCAAGTGCTTTGGTACGAAGTAGAATTTTTTTCGCATTTGCAGTTTCAGACGATTCTATTTTTGTAATTTCTTTTCTTGTCACCTTTATATGAGCAATTCTTAGGACTTCATTTTCATCATTCTCCTTTTCTTCCTTACTGGCGAATTTGTCATAATAACTAACATCAGCGAAGAAGGCTTCGGCTTCCGTATATGGCCTTGCATCAGCTATTACTTTATGATGCACCCCATCTTTGCAGTATTTGAGACATTGATGTAAGTTGGAAGGTATGATACCATACTGATGCATCCATGGTCATCCCAAAAGGAGGTTATATGTCGTTACTGCATTAATAACATGGCAGACAACGTTTGTAGTAAACTCTCCTATTTCCAGTGTTATTGTAATCTTACCAAGCGCACGCTACCCATCTTGATTAAAGCCCTGTATCATCAATCCACTAGGGCCTAAATTAGAGCGACAATATCTCAATTCATTCAGTGTTGTCAATGGCAACAGATTCACTGCGAACCCATTATCCAACATTATTCACTTGACCTATTTACCGCGAATATGACCCACGATCATCAATGGCCTATTGTGCTCCTTATCACAAGATAAATAATCATCAGAGAAGGAAACTACTGGCATGCAATCCTCTTATTCCTTGTACTTCAAATTTTCCATTTTCGTAAGTAACACTTCTCTAACATTATCATCGAATAAGGATTAAATCAGGCTTTGTCGAGAATCTTCTGATAATCTTAACGTGTTGTAAATGCTTAATCAAGCTGGTATACCTTTCAGATGACTTATAACGTCATAAGTCACTTTTCTTGTTTCCTTCTTTTCTTCTTTCCTATCACTGCCGCTGCCGGAGTAATTCTTGGTTGTTTCTGCCTTTACTATTTTAGCTTTCAACTTGTGGGCTTGTTACCCTTTTTCCTAATCATAACATGATCACTGCAACTTTGCCCGTCGTTTTGTGATGCTCTTTCCCAGTTATTCCATGAGAGTCCTCTCACGCAGTGAGTACATTTACTGCCGCTTTCCCGTCTCTCTCTTTTTCCTTTTCAATTATTATCTTGCCTCTATTTATCATTCTTTGTATTATACATTTCAATGTGTAACAATTTTCTATTGGATGTCCTATCAAACGATGATAGCGACATAAGTCTCTTTCTCTTATTTTTTATGATTCTTTAGGACAGTTAGACGGAGGCAATTCTATTGTGTCAACTTTCAATAATTGATTCATCATAAGAATGATGTCTTCTTTCTCAAACGCAAACCCCTCATGAGAATTTAACGACGTAGGTCTTTTATCATCAAACCTTCCTCTGGGATGGCTTGATTCTTCTTTCCTTTGTCTTTTTTCCTCTTATCACTCTTGTATCATGGTTTTTCTTTTCATGATCGACCACATTTGTAATCAACCTATGGGATCCCCTTCTAGTTTTTTCGTAGTTAAACATTGGTATTTTCCTGGTCATCAGTTTTAAAGCATGAGCTTTCATAGTCAGGTCATGGAAGGTTTTGATATCGACGCTGGTGAGACCGAATGCGATTCCTATCTCCATGGAGTTCAAGCACATCTTCACTTTTTCTTTCTCTTCTGGTAATTGTCTGCAAGAAGCTCCTAATGGCTTCCACCTGCCTGTGAATTTCTCTACTGGTTCCCTTTCTCTCTGTCGTACTGAGGCTAATTCTGTAATGGTAACATTACACTCTGACAAAAAGAAGTTTGACATGAAGGCATCCTGCATCTGCTCCCAAGTCAGCATTGATCCTGGCGCTAAACTAGAATACCACCGAAACGCTTTACCTATTAGAGAGGCACCAAATAGTTGTAGGTAAAATTGTGGCACTGTAGAGAAATTTCCCATGCTGGTGATGAAATGAATCAGGTGTTCGTCCGACTATCCATCTCCATTAAATTTTTGAAAATCGGGATGCTTGAAATTAGTTGGAAAAGGAATATCTTCCACCTCTCTCAGATACGGTGTTCAATATCTGAATCTTTCGATATTCTCACGTTCTCTTTCTGTCCTGATGGCTTCTTCGACAACCTGTTGCACTTCCTCTTGAGTAATCGCCCTTATTGCAGGAGCAGACCCAAGTGATCCTGCCCTTAGCGGCTGGGAGCCTTCCGGTTGTTGTTCTCATCCATTCATGGTACCCATGATTGAAGGAGCAGCCATCTGAGTTACGTTAAGTGCAAGAGTTTCTAAGGCTGCTTCTCCATTCCCAGATGAAGTTGTCGTTGGGGTAGAATAAGAATATATTAATAAGATGGGGCTCACTGAAAAAGGAGTTTCAATCGATTTTCCTGTACTTCCGTGGCACTCAGTCGATTGTGATACATTTTGAGACAAGACAAGGGTTGTCGGATTTACTAGTGGTGACTTACCCTTCTATTTCCTTGTCCATTGAGTTTTCGTAGCAGGCAGGGCTAGGAAGTCACACAATGTTAACAAATTAATGGATTTCCTTGGGTATATTGCCGGAGGCGTGAGTTCAGGGTTCTTTTTAGCTGCATTTCATGTTATTGGCCCCCAAATTCTTTGTAAGATGGACTCGTCCTGCCAGCTGGGACATTTCGGGTTCTTGGTCTCCGATGTGAGATAACGATCCAATCATTCCCATCCTCTTGTGCTAATGGTGAAACAGTTATAACTACAGCAACCACTCGCGATTCTTTTCGTTTGACTGGCATGGACTGCTCCTTGCAATGCAAAGTCTGTTTACTGGCGTATTCTATAACGAATCCTAATGGCGTGAAATAGAAGACTATCTTGTTCGAAGTGATTACCATTTATTGATTGTAGAACCACATGAATCAGTACTTAGATGGGAATATACTCTACTTTTGATATGAAAGGGAGGATGTTCCCGTTAAGAGTCGCCATTTTGGCGTCTACACGATGCCAAATAGTGGTGAAAGTTCTCAGTATTGTTCCTATGTTAATATCGAGTAATAAGTCCCCAGCAGAGTTGCCATTTTGTTTCAACAAGAAACAAAAACATTTGATTTTGGGAGGATTGCTTACTAATTAACAAAGGAAGAATGAAGAGAACAATCACAATATTTTATTCATACTGAATTCATTTACATCCTTTTTCTCCTTTGATTTCAAAGTGGAATATTTACATAGTCACGGATAACAAATATTTTTAATGCTAATTTCTACAGCATTTCATATTGTATCATGATCTTCAGTTATGGAGATATCGCTGCGCCGGAATATCATTTGTTCTGACTATTCCCAAGCTTCTAAGATGATACATTGATCTTTCAACTCAGATTGGAGCCTGAACTGATCATCTGTACAATGAACCTTTCACATAGCCAAGTTAATTGTGTAGCTACATCAGTTGTGTGCTCACATTAATTATGCGCTCCATCAGTTGTGCGTTGCAGCAGTTGTGTGTGGTACCAGTTGTGCGCCCCATTAGTTGTGTGTTGCACCAGCTGTGTGCCGCACAACTGATATTTTCAACACCTGATTCTAACTGAAGTCTGGATCTTTCTCTCTACTCTGATGTTGTTCTATCCTCATCTAAGTATTAGTGGGGTATTTATAACCTCCCACACATGTGAGCTCCTCCTCAATTAACCCTTTGTGCGCACATACCTATTATGTGGTTAGATCTATTATGCACTTACGACAATTGTGCGCTGCACAATGACATCCCTTCATCTACTTCTGTTGTGCGCCGCACAACTGTTAAGGGTCAAATATTACATATTATCCTCACTTATATCTTGGTTTTATGAATATGATAATGCTTAATGTTTTATTTTACTCATGTTTGTGTTGCAAGGTGAATTTAAGAGCTTAGATTGAAAAGGGTGCTAAAAGCATGGATTTAATGCTCAAGAATCACCAAGGCAAGGGATGGATCTTAGGAGACCGAGATTGAAGAATTCACATGCCAAAGATCCAAGGAAACCAAGTGGTGAAGGAAGAGAATCGAAGATTTGAAGTGAAGAAAAGAAATCCTGAAAATTGTCTTGAAAACAAATTCCGGAGCTAGAAGAGTCTAGTTTTGAAAAACTGCCAGAATGGCCTTCGATATATAGAAGACCTGTAGATAATATCGAAGGACATATCGAAGACCATTCGATTAATTGAGAAATTCAGGACTTCAGGCCAAACTCACTGGACAATTTTGGATCGATCTTCGATATATCGAGGACTCTTCGATATATCGAAGGGCATATCGGAGGACATATCGAAGACACTTCGATATATCAAAGCTGCATAAATTTGAGGCGATTTTTAGATTTTTCTAAGTCGGTGCGAAAGGAGGTGCTACAAAACTATAAATAGGAGTCTCCAGGGCACTCCTATGCATCATCTAGGGTTTGAGGAGTGGAGCAAAAGCATGGAGAAGCCGTCACCAAGAGTTTTTCTTCCCTTTTCCTTAGTTGTTTTTATACTTCTATTAAGAGATTCTAGTTCAACCATGTTTATGGTTGGCTAAACCTCTTAGCTAGGGCTATGAGGTGAAGCTTGTAGTGTGATGGGATGTTTCTATTGCCTTGATTCATGTTTATATTGAACTCTCTTTGATTCTAGTTTGATTATAAGGAATACTTTTAGTTTTTAATGGTTTGTTGTGACTCAAATTACAATAGATCTGTGATAGCTTTAAGTATATTCTTTTCATGTTTTAAGATTATGAATTTAGGAAATCCTATTGTTCACCATCGTTCCTTGGGCATGGTTGGATGATGGAATCCTCCCTAACTTTCACAATTCTCTCAGATTGATTATGGGATTGGTAAATCCTATAGTGAGCCATTGTCTCCTAGGCATGGTTTTGTGATGGAATCACTTCCAGTTCTCACACCTCGCATCCATTGAGAATTAGGTCAAAAGGAAGTTCAGATTTGGTTTTACTGAGAAATCTTCCAATTGGATAAGATGGGGTTCTGATTCCAGTTGTGTCCATGAATCAAGAATAGATTTCCCTGATCTCTACAAGTGGATCCCTGGAAACCCTAGTTCCCACCTTTGAATTTCTTAAGTTTTTCATTAAATTTCTCACAATTACTCTTCAAATATTCCAGATTTAGGTTTTCATCTTCTTCTAGTTCTAGTTCTAGTTCTAGTTGCTTTCAGAAAACACATGAGATTAGTCCCTGGGGAGTCGACCTCGGTCTACCGAGATTATTACTACATTGTGACCCTACACTTGGGGTTGTGAACAAGTTTTTGGCGTCATTGTCAGGGATTAACGGTTGCATTTTTATGAGATTAGCTAGTTTTATAATTAGGTTAAGATTACGGTTTTTCTATTTTCTATTTTTAGATTAGGGTTTGTTTTCTGTTTTTAGAAACTTTCTAATTCTAGGTTTAGAAACTTTCCTAATTTGATTTTAGAAACTTCCTCTTTCTTTTTTCAGAAACTTTCTATTTTCTGTTTTTAGACACTTTCTTTTTTAGAAACTAGTTTACTTTCCTAAATAGTTTTTAACTTTCTAATTTTAGAATTTCTGTTTTTAGAAACTGACTTGTTTTGTTCTGTTTTGTAGGATTTTAATTAGGAACTTCTAAGTTGGTAACTTCTTTCCAATTCCCTCTATCTTTCTATTTCTAGATTTCTATGTCATTTCTCTCTTTTAGGTTTAGGTTAGAATCTGAAATTAAGGGCTGAGAGTGTTTCATGCTCAAGTGGGTCCGTGATAACACTCGATGTCTTTTGAGTGAAGGAGGACTGGTTGAGGGGTTATCTATCCATCACAAGATTAGACACCACTCGAGATCCTCAAAGTTAATTGAAGTGATGGCTACAAATCAATCGGTTAATCAACCGGGAAGATAACCTCAACCTAGGGTTGAGGAAGTCCAGGATGAGAATGAGGTGCATCAAGCACCCCCGCCTCGTACTTTGTGAGATTATTTACAACTGGCAAGGGTGAGCATGCCCTCATGCATGGTTTTTTCAGAAAATACGGGACACATGGATAAGCCAAGGGTGATTCAACTCCTTTTAAAATTCCATGGACTTGAATCTAAAAGTCCATATCTGCACTTGAAAGAGTTTGATGAGATTATAGCCACTTTATATTTTCCAAATGCGTCTGAAGACACGGTCAGACTGAAACTCTTTCCCTTTTCTTTGAAAGGGAAAGCTGAGACGTGGTTGCATTCACTACGTCCCAGATCTATTGGCGCATGGAATGACATGATAAGGGAGTTTATAAAGAAATTTTTTCACATCATAAAACAAACACCCTTAGAAAGACAATCATGAACTTTGCCCAAAAGGAGGATAAAACATTCTTCCAAAGTTGGGAACGGTTTAAGGATCTTGTCAATTCATGCCCACAATCCAATTTTTTTAACAGCTCAATCCCAACAGTATAATATTGTCCACTTTGTCCACGGGGCTCACGGCTTTATTCTTGGGGTTGCCCCCAAAACGTGTTATACTATTGAAACTTCACCCCACATATAACCATCACAACATCAGACAACGCTTCCGATGTGGGATAAGGTTCCACCCTTCACTCGTGTGCACAGTAGCTCGCCAGCCACACAGTAGCCTGTCAACAACCTTTAGGGGTCTGCCCACATACACGCCCGTCCACATGTGACCACAGTGATGGGGCATCACAATATCCCCCACCGAGGGCAGAGCCATCCTCGGCTCTAATACCATTTGTAACAGCTCAGTCCCAGCAGTATAATATTATCCGTTTTGCCCACGAGGCTCATGACTTTGTTCTCGAGGTTGCCCCCAAATTGCGTTATATTATTGAAGACTTCACCCCAAATATAACCACCATAACTTCAGATGACGCTTTCGATGTGGGACAAGGTTCCACCCTTCACTTGTGTGCATAATAGCCTGCCAGCACAGTAGCTTACCAGCTACACAGTAGGGTGCCAGCCACCTTTAGGGGTCCGCCCACATGAACGCCCGCCCACATGTGACCACAGTGATGGGGCGTCACAGTTTTGAAACATGGCGCATTACACACTTGTTCTATGATGGATTGAGATCTTCCATGCACCAATTGGTTGAGATAATGTGCAATGGAGATTTCATGAACAAAAATGTCGATTATGTGTGGGACTAGTTGGACAGACTTGCTGAAAACACACAATCATGGGACACTTACCCAAAATCAAGCACCACTTCTTGGCCCATTCAATCAAAGGAGATACCCTCTGAAAGTGGATGATGATATCAATGCTAAAGTATCTAATCTCATAAGGAAATTTGAGGCCATGGAACTAAATAAGGATAAGGCAAAGGAAATTGTTTGCGATATTTGTGCTTGCAACATTCACACAACTGAAAATTGTCCAACAATACCTGCCTTTGAAAAGATATTAAATGAGCAATCCAATGCCATAAATAATTACCGAAGACCTTTCAATGGACCTATCTCCAATACATATAATCCTAATTGGAGAAATCATCCAAACTTCAATTTAAGGAATGGACAAACTGCTACCCCTCAAGGTTTCTTTAATCAAATTCCAAATCAAGTGAAACCTCAAGAAGTACCAATTCAAAATTCCACACAAACTCAGGAGCTTACTCAAGCAATATGAGAACTGACAAAATTTATGCCAAAGATAGATTCACGTATTACGGTTATAGAAAGGGGGATGCTTCCGGCTCAATCTCTCCCCAATCCCAAACCACAATATGAGATAAGCGATCCAAACTCTTCAAATCAGATGGAGCAAGCTAATCTATCACCACTCTTAGGAGTGGGAAGAGCATTGACAAAACTATTCCGGTTAGGGCTGAAAAGCCTAAGGACCCAGAAGAAGACAATGATGATCGACCAAGCATGGCACCGTAAGAATTAGAACCAAAACTTTAAGGAAAGCCGATTGCACCATTTTTCCAACAGTTAGTTGTACCAAAACCTCTTTCTAACTCTCAGGACATTCTAGAGGTGTCGAAACAAGTGAAGGTCAATATTCCTCTACTTGATGCCGTAAAACAAGTGAAGGGCATGTTAACCACTGCACCTATCATGCAACCACCCGACTGGATCCTTCCTTTTAAACTTTTATGCGATGCGTCTGACTATGCTCTTGGGGTGGTTTTAGGCCAGAGAAAAGAAAAGAAGCCCTACGTTATTCATTGCGCAAGTAGAACTCTAAATCCTTCCTAAGTGAATTACTCAACTACGGAGAAGGAACTCTTAGCTATAGTATTCACTTTGGACAAATTTAGGTCCTACTTAATCAGATCCAAGATTATCATCTACACAGATCATGCGGCGCTCAAGTATCTTCTTTCTAAGAATGATGCTAAGCCCCGCCTGATTAGATGGATCCTCCTACTCCAAGAATTTAATTTAAAAATTAAAGATAAAAAGGGAGTAGAGAACGTAGTGGCTGACCATCTTTCTCACCTTGATCTCCCTGATTTCCTTGAGACGACACATATAAATGATATGTTCCCTAACGAACAATTGTTGAAAGTCTCTCATTCACCTTGGTTTATTGATATTGCTAATTATCTTGCTATAGGTTTCATGCCAACACATTAGACTGCATAAGATAAGAAAAAATTCTTCGCCGAGGTTCGTAAGTTCTTCTGGGATGATCCGTACTTGTTTAAATATTTCCTAGACCAAATCTTACAGAGATGTGTGCCAGACAATGAACACCAAAGTTCCATCTCCTTCTATCACTCTCAAGCCTGTGGTGGTCACTTTTCTGCTAAAAATACAACGGCCAAAATTCTGTAGTATGGCTTTTACTAGCCCACTATTGTCAAGGACACTCATGAGTTTTGCAAAGCTTGTGAGCATTGTCAAAAATTGGGAGCATTATCCCATCAGAATATGATGCCTTTGAACCCCATTTTGATCATCGAAGCATTTAATTGCTGGGGCATCGATTTCATGGGACCATTCTCCCAATCCTTTGGGAATTTATACATTCTGCTTGCAGTAGACTATGTCACTCAATGCGTAGAAGCGATTCCATGCCCGAACAATGACCATCAAAAGTAATTAAGTTTTTAAAAGAGAACATCCTTTCCTGATTCAGAACACCTCGAGCCATCATTAGTAGTGGAGGTTCACATTTTTGTAACAAGCCATTTACGAACTTAATGAAGAAATATGGCACCTCCCACAAAGTGAGCACTCCATACCACCTACAAACAAGTGGGCAAGCTAAGATTTTCAATAGGAAAACTAAACACATCTTGGAAAAGATGGTTAACCCTGACCATAAGGATTGATCAATCCGATTGACCGATGCCTTACGGGCTTACCGTACCACATTTAAGACCCTTATTGGAATGTCTCCCTTTAGACTTGTTTATGAGAAGGCTTGTCACTTACTTGTGGAGTTGGAACATAGGGCCTACTGGGCGATTAAAAATCTGAACTTAAATTTAGACAACGTTGGCTCGCTACGCAAACTACAATTGAATGAACTCGAGGAGATCCGGAATGATGCATACGAGAACTCGAGAATTTACAAGGATGGGATGAAGGTATTTCATGACCAACACATTCTTCAAAAATCATTCACACTAAGTTAAAAAGTTCCCTTGTATAATTCTCAGTTACATTTCTTTCCAGGCAAACTCTGATCTCGTTGAACCAGTCCTTTCACTGTTACTATTGTGTATCCTCATGGGGCCGTCGAGATACAAGATCTGAATAATGGCAAAGAATTCAAAGTAAACGGACATCGATTAAAGCCATTTCTTGAGAAATTAGATTTAAAGGACATGTCCATACCTCTGATTGATCCTGTTTACCAGGATTGACCTCCTAGTCTAATGGAGGTGTAGTTAGGTTTACTACTTTCCGCTATTTTAGGATAGTTTGCTGCTGCTATTTTAGGATAGTTTGCTTTTCGGTTGTAAAATTCTTGTGTTAAGCTACCTTCACATTGAGATTCTTTGGAAAAAGCTTCAAAATTCCTTCATCAGATACTATCTTTCCATCACTTCTCCTTCAATTACGTTGTCACTTTTGCAAATCATGCATATTTCTTTTACATTGAGGATAATGTAGATTTTAGGTTGGGGGTGGGAGATTAGGTAAACTAATCAGTGTTTTCTCAGTTTTGAGCAAAATTTATAAAATTTTTAAAAAAATTTCAATGTTTATCTATTTGGAAAGCGATAAGTTGTGTATTTAAGAATGTTTTGAGTATGATGATAAGATAGGGATTAAATTTTGAATTACTAAAGTCTAGTCATCTAAGTGATTTATCACCCAAGTTCTTGCATTCAATCGATTAAGTGGAAGTTTGAATATCATGTTAATCTAAATCACAAGACACGTTTAAATTGTTTTCTATGAATAATGGTAGAATTTCTTATTGTTAGCATGTGAATCATTAATAGATGGTGAGAATCAAGTCTGGAGAATTTTATCCACCTTAAAAGATGAAAAGAACCAGTTAAAAAGCAAGAGATTGACAAAAAGGGTCATGTATGGTGAAAAGATTGAAAAAGTTAGAAAAAGAATGAAAAAAAAAATCTGAAAGAAAAGAGAAAAGAATGAAAAGATTGAATGAATATAAATGACCGTCCATATAAAATTAAAAACTAGAAAAAAGAAGGAAAATGGGATAAGTTCGGAATCAATACTCAAGTTTTCAACCAATCTTAAAGTGATGAGCAGGGCTAACATGATGTAATGATAGTATCCTTATAGAAAGTAAGTTGATCTTCACTGCGTACATTGAAAAACTTGATATGCAAACTATGCTCTAACTTAATGAATAAATAACTTATTTAATTGATTGCTTATGTGATTCGACTCTAGATTTTCAAAATCTCACTTTCTCATCATTGAGTCTCCTCATTCATACTTGATTACACAAAAGATTGTTTTCTAAAAAAGGTTTGAACATTGCGCATTAAAGTTCATTTTTCGTATACTTTGCTCGGGACTAGCAAAATGCTGGTTGGGGATTGTGTTGAGGGTCAAATATTGCATATTATCCCTCAGTTATATCTTGGTTTTATGAACATGATAATGCTTAATGTTCTATTTTTCTCATGTTTGTGTTGCAAGGTGAATTTAAGAGCTTAGATTGAAAAGGGTGCTAAAAGTATGGATTTAATGTTCAAGAATCACCAAGGCAAGGGATGGATCTTAGGAGACCAAGATTGAAGAATTCACATGCCAAAGATCCAAGGAAACCAAGTGATGAAGGAAGAGAATTGAAGATTTGAAGTGAGGAAAAGAAATCATGAAAATTATCCTGAAAACAGATTCTGAGGCCAAAGGAGTCTAGTTTTAGAAAACTGTCAGATTGGCCTTCGATATTTCAAAGACCTGTAGCTAATATCGACGGACATATCGAAGACCCTTCGTTTAATCAAGAAATTCAGGATTTCAAGCCAAACTCGCTGGACAATTCTAGACCGATCTTCGATATATCGAGGACTCTTCAATATATCAAAGGGCATATCGAAGGACATATCGAAGACACTTTGATATATCAAAGCTACGTAAATTTAAGGTGATTTCTAGATTTTTCCAAGTCGGTGTGAAAGGAGGTGCTGCAAAACTATAAATGGGAATCTCCAGGGCACTCCTAGGCATCATCTAGGGTTTGAGGAGTAGAGCAAAAGCATCGAGAAGCCGTCACCAAGAGTTTTTCTTCCCTTTTCCTTAGTTGTTTTTATGCTTTTATGAAGAGATTCTAGTTCAATCATGTCTATGGTTGGCTAAACCTCTTAGCTAGAGCTAAGAGGTGAAGCTTGTTGCATGATGGGATGTTTCTATTACCTTGATTCATGTTTATATTGAACTCTCTTTGATTCTAGTTTGATTATAAGGAATACTTTTAGTTTTTAATGGTTTGTTGTGACTCAAATTACAATAGATCTGCAATAGCTTTAAGTATGTTCTTTTCATGTTTTAAGATTATGAATTTAGGAAATCTTGTTGTTCACCATCATCCCTAAGGCATGGTTGGATGATGGAATCCTCCCTAACTTTCACAATTCTCTCAAATTGATTGTGGGATTGGTAAATCTTGTTGTGAGCCATTGTCTCCTGGTCATGGTTTTGTGATGGAATCACTTCCAGTTCTCACACCTCTCATCCATTGAGAATTAGGTCAAAGGAAGTTCATATTTGGTTTTACTGAGATATCTTCCAATTGGATAAAATAGGGTTCTGATTCTAGTTGTGTCCTTGAATCAAGCATAGATCTCCCTGATCTCTTTAAGTGGATCCTTGGAAACCCTCGTTCCCACCTTTGAATTTCTTAAGTTTTTCATTAAATTTCTCATAATTACTCTCTCAAATATTCCAGATTTAGGTTTTCATCTTCTTCTAATTCTAGTTCTAGTTGCTTTCGGAAAACACACGAGATTAGTCCCTGTGGATTCGACCTCAGTCTTACTGAGATTATTACTACATCGTGACCCTACACTTAAGGTTATGAACAACAACCTCTTCTTCTGAACAACCTCCATTGTGCGAAACGTAAACATCATTCTTTCAGTAGCTTCAGTTGTGCACCGCACAACCCATCTTCCTCAGTGGCTTCTGTTGTGCGCCGCACAACCAGTCTTCCATACCAGCCTCCATTGTGCACTGCACAACCCAATAATGCAATGTTTAGTGGCTTCTATTGTGTGCTGCACAACCAGTCTTTCATACCGGCCTCCATTGTGCGTCGCACAACCCAATAATGCAATGTTCATATGATCCTTTCAAAAAAAACCTTCTTTCCAACTCTTGATTGATTCTTATTCCCCAACACACATCATCTGTACAAATTAGCGCATGTTTGGACTGAGTCCATCATATAAAAGATCAATTGTTCGCTAAGTTTCGTAACCATGGTGTGGGCAAGCGAGAAGTCTTTGAACCGTTCCCAACATTCAAAGAAGATCTCATTATTTTTTTGGAAGAAGTTCATTATTTCCTGTAAGACCCGTATCCTAGTCCGTACCATTCCATTAGCTT
Source organism: Magnolia sinica (assembly GCF_029962835.1). NCBI lineage: Eukaryota > Viridiplantae > Streptophyta > Magnoliopsida > Magnoliales > Magnoliaceae > Magnolia > Magnolia sinica. The sequence continues at coordinate 51,614,148 of NC_080580.1, forward strand.
CCACGGTCCTTCCGGTCAAATTCTGGTAACATTCGCACCGTATCCAACGATTGCACGTGATCCTAAACTAGGTCCCGCATACCGAAGTCAGTTCAAATCGAAACTTGTATCATAGCGACCGCACCGTCGCCGCGGTTCCAACGCCGTGACTTGCGCACCGAACCGATACCCAGGCTAGGAGATGTGGACCTGCGTTCATTTCGAAGAAACGTCGCGTGTTGCGAATTACGAGAAAATCTCTACCGCATGTCCCATCAATCAATCCATCAATCAATCAAGTACACTCCATACCTCAAGTACAAGTCAAGTACATGCAACCCATTTCTCTCTTTTCCATAAGTCAACTCTCTCTCTCCCTACCCATCCCTCTTTTACCAATTTTCAAACCAAACCATACCTCCCATCACCTCTCCTTACATCACCCATCACTCCATCACCTCTTATCACCCGTCACTTCTCTCTCTCTCTCATTTCTCAAATCTCCCAAGCAACAAAAAAAATTTCACACGTCCAACCCCTCTCTCCCAAACCACAAGTGTGGTCCACCTTCTCATCTTCCATCTACACCCTCTCATCTCTCATCCACACTATCAATCTCCCATCAACCTCCATCAAAAGGCAAGCTAAGGAGCATTGGAGTCTAAGGGACCAAGAAGAAGGAAGATAAGGTGGGTGATTTACCGTTATTTTTTATTTTAGGGCCCACTTGTTGGTGGGACCCATTTTGTTGTATCTCACTCTCTCTCTCTCTCTCCCTCCATCACACGTGTATCTCTCTCTCTCTCTCTCTCTCTCTCTCTCTCTCTCTCTCTCTCTCTCTCTCTCTCTCTCTCTCTCTCATTGAATGGTAATGATGATGAAGGGGGGTAAGTGTGTCCCACCATGAATCATATAGTTCATGTGGGACCAATTGGATGAATGTGGGATCTACGCCATCTAACCCATTAGCGGGCTGAGATGAAGGAAAAATACAAATATCAGCTTGATGCAAATCAGATGGGCCACGTTCACGTGGGACCCACCTTGATGTGTGGGACACCATCATGTGGGACCCACCACAATGATATGTATCATGTCATCCAGCGTCCAGAGACACTGGTCGCCTGACTAACATGGACTGCGTGCTAGCATGGGTGTGTACTAATAAAGCTAACAAAAAAAAAGAGAAGTTGCTTTTGGAATAGCCTACCCATGTAGGCCCCACCTTGATATATGAATCCAATCCACGCAGTCCATTCCATTCCCCACGTGTTTTTAGGCATTGAGTAGAAGTTTGAGGCTAATCCGATTATCAGGCGGGTCATACCATGGGGAATAATAGTATATACCATTAAAACACACCTTGAAGCTTCTATTCGCCCAAAACAGGCTGCATATTGTACTCATTTGGACGGTCTTGGACCGTGGAATCCAATGGCTGGAGTGGATTCATCTGATGCAGGCCCCACATAAGTGATTTTGCAGAAAAATTGATTTTTCAAAAAAAACACAGAGTTCTTTCAGTCGCTTTCATTGCCACTAGGATGCCAGCGGTCGGGCGGATGGGCTGGATCCACGTCCAGCCGTGGGCCCCACCATGATGTGTGTTTTGCACATCCACGCAGTCCATTCGTTGCCCACCCTCCCTGGTTGTGGGCCATCCAAAAATCAGCCACATCCAAAGCTCAGGTGGCCCACTACAGAGGAAACAGTGGGATTAAACATTTGCCATTGAAACCTTTTTGGGCCACAGATTTTCGATCAAAATGAAATTTATTTTTCCACTTCACCTGGTAATGACCTCATGAACGGTTTAGATCGCAGATGAATATCACGGTGGGCCCCATGTTTGGGTGGCCTCATCAACGTGTTGAATGGGAAATGAATATTACCATGGGCCCTGGTCCACATGACCTTATAACAGATTGGATGACAGATAATATCACGGTGGGCCCAAGGTCCACGTGACCTCATGAATAGGTTGTATGGTAAACAAATATCATGGTGGCCCCTACCCCTGGTCCACGTGACCTTATAAATAATGCAGATGATTTGTTTGATCACCGTAGGGTACACGCTTCTTTTCAAGATTGACCTACATTCGGTTATCATCGATTCGTGTCCGAGAGGAGGACGTCCCGAAGACACTTTCAGGACGCGTTACGATCATTTTGATAGAAGTCATGTTGTTGATGACCAATGCACCTACGGTCTTCATGCAGTTTGATGAACGAGGTCTTTCGTCCATATCTTGATCGATTTGTTGTGGTCTTCATCGACGACATTCTCATATATTCAAGGACCATATGCAGCATCTGGAGATCGCCTTACAAACCCTTCGTGCCCACCACCTATATGCGAAGCTAGAGAAGTGTGAGTTTCGCAGAAGGAGGTGAGATTCCTCGGTCACGTGGTGACGAGGAGGGTGTCGCAGTGGACCCCTCGAAGGTTGAGGCGGTGCGTCAGGGGGCCAATCCACGATCGCGTCCGAGATCCGCAGCTTTCCTTAGTTTAGTGGGATATTATCGGCATTTTATTGAGGGCTTCTCTCGTATTGAAACCCCGTTGACCAGGTTGACTCGAAAGGGCACAGAGTTTATTTGGAGTGATACCGTGAGTAAGCATTTATGGAGCTGAAGGACCGTCCGACGTCCGCTCCTGTCCTCACTCTTTCCTCCGAGAGTGATGGATTTGTTGTATTTACTAATGCTTCGCGTATTGGATTAGGTCTTTGTCCTAATGCGCAGGGGAGACTGTGGCCTTCGCCTCTCGTTAGCTCAAGGTCCATGAGCCGAACTACCCCACGCATGATTTGGAGCCGGCGGCAGTGGTCTTCGCACTGAAGGTATGGAGGCACTATCTCTATGGGGTCAAGTTCGAGCTCTTCTCCGACCACAAAAGCTTAAAGTATCTATTCTCTCATCTGAGCTGACATGAGACCGAGACGCTGGATGGAGCTTCTGGACTATGATTTGACCTCCAGTACCAACCAGGCAAGGCGAATGTAGTGACGGATGCCCTCAGCGTCGACCACGAGGCCTAGTGGCACATATGATGATTCAGAGTGGAGAATGCTCGAGGATATAGCAAAATACGACTTTAATTTTGGTCTATAGTCTTCTATCGTTCAGCTTTTGAGCCTGTCGATTCAACCATCTCTTGTCGCAAGGGTGATCGAGGCTCACAGGTAGACGAGTCGTTAGAGGATTATCGAGCAGAGGCGGCATCTGAGAGTCAAAGATTGGCAGATTGGTGCCGATGGTGGACTTCGCTTGAGGCCGATTATGTGTCCCGGATATTCCCAAGTTGCGCAGAGATCTTATGACCGAGGCACATCGATCGTGGTTTTCTATCCACCTTAGCTCGACGAAGATGTATCGTGATATGAGGAGACAGATTTTGGGCGAGGATGAAGCTCCAGATCGCCGTTTTGTGGCGAGTGTGACACGTACCGGCGTGTCAAGGCCGATCATCGGAGACCCCCTGTCTATTGTGGTCGTTGAGTGTCCCGACGTGGAAGTGGGAGCACGTATCTACCGATTTTATCATGGATTTGTCGAGGACTCGGTGCGGTCATGATGCTATCTGGGTTGTCATGGATTGCCTGACGAAGTCGACATTTTCTTGCAATTTGTGCGACTTGGCCTTTGGACCGCTTACGAGGTTATTCATTGAGGAGACTGTGAGAATGCACGGCGTTCCAGTCTCGTCGTTTCAGACCGAGACCCAAAGTTCACATCTCAGTTTTGAAGAGCTTTCAGAGAGCTATGGGCACTAATTTGTAGCTCAACAGCATCGCGTATCATCCGCAGACCGATGGCCGGATCGAGAGGGTCAACTAAATCCTTCAGGATATGCTTCGGCCGCATGATTGACTTCGGTGGTAGTCGGGATGAGCATCTGCGATTGGCCGAGTTCGCATACAACAACAACTATTAGGCGACCATTGGCATGGCTCCTTTTGAGGCAATGTATGGCAGACCGTGCAGATCTCCGAGTTGTTGGACCGAGGACGGAGAGTGGAGTCTCCTAGGTCCCAAGCTTGTGCGACAAACATCAGAGGTTATTGATATCATCGGGCAGAGGATGCGCAGGGCTCACCGACAGAAGAGTTTTACCGATCGCCGGCGTCGTCTCTTGGAGTTTGTGGTAGGGGACCATGTGTATCTCAAGGTCTCGCCCATGAAGGGCGTAGTTCAATTTGGAGCAAAGGACAAGCTTGCCCCGAGATTTATAGGACATTTTGACATCACTGGACGCATTAGTGTTATAGCCTATCGGCTTACCTTGTCATCTCAGTTATCTGGCATAACAATGTTTTCCATGTCTCCATGTTGAGGAAGTGTGGGTCTAACATAGTTCCCGTTATTGATTTGCAGCCGTTAGAGGTTCATGAGAACGCCTCCTACATTGAGCAGTCAGTTCTATCCTTGATCGGAAGGAGCAGGTCCTCCAGACCAAGGTCATTCCGTTAGTGAAGATTCAATGGGGTCACTATTCTGTTGAGGAGGCTTCTTGAGAGCGTGAGGCTAAGATTCGAGAGCGCTATCCCCATCTCTTTGATGATTGATTATGTATTGTATTTTGTATGTTATCTCTGATTTTACATGATGATGTATGTTTCTTCTTCTATCATGAGTTAAGTCTAGTTGCAATGATTGTGCAAATTTTGAGGATGAAATTTTTTTTTGGAGGGGAGAGTTGTAAGGCCTGTGTCCTAGTCCGTACCGTTCTGTTGGCTTCCGCGGTCCTTCCGGTCGAATTCTGGCAACCTTCGCACTGTATCCGACGTTTGCGCGCGATCCTAAACCAGATCCCACATACCGAAGTCGGTTCGAACCGAAACTTGTATCATATCAACCTACCGCCGCCGTGGTTCCAACGCCGTGACTTGCGCACCGAACCGATACCTGTGTTAGGAAATGTGGGCCCACGTACATTCCGAAGAAACGTCGCGTGTTGCGAATTACGAGAAAATCTCTACCGCATGTCCCATCAATCAATCCATCAATCAATCAAGTACACTCCATACCTCAAGTACAAGTCAAGTACATGCAACCCATTTCTCTCTTTTCCATAAGTTAACTCTCTCTCTCCCTACCTATCCCTCTTTTACCAATTTTCAAACCAAACCATACCTCCCATCACCTCTCCTTACATCACCCATCACTCCATCACCTCTTATCACCCATCACTTCTCTCTCTCTCCCATTTCTCAAATCTCCCAATCAATAAAAAAATTTCACACGTCCAACCCCTCTCTCCCAAACCACAAGTGTGGTCCACCTTCTCATCTTCCATCTACACCCTCTCATCTCTCATCCACACCATCAATCTCCCATCAACCTCCATCAAAAGGCAAGCTAAGGAGCATTGGAGTCTAAGGGACCAAGAAGAAGGAAGATAAGGTGGGTGATTTACCGTTATTTTTTATTTTAGGGCCCACTTGTTGGTGGGACCCATTTTGTTGTATGTAATTTAATTAAGAGGGGCCCATAGTGGTGAGTTCCCTCTGTCTCACCGTATCTCTCTCTCTCTCTCTCTCTCTCTCTCTCTCTCTCTCTCTCATTGAATGGTAAAGATGATGAAGGGGGTAAGTGTGTCCCACCATGAATCATATAGTTCATGTGGGACCCATTGGATGAATGTGGGATCTACGCCATCTAACCCATTAGCGGGCTGAGATGAAGGAAAAATACAAATATCAGCTTGATGCAAATCAGATGGGCCACGTTCACGTGGGACCCACCTTGATGTGTGGGACACCATCATGTGGGACCCACCACAATGATATGTATCATGTCATCCAGCGTCCAGAGACACTGGTCGCCTGACTAACATGGACTGCGTGCTAACATGGGTGTGTACTGACAAAAAAATAATAAAATAAATTTAGCTTTTAGGGTGGGCTGTCCTTGGAGGCCCCACCTTGATATATGAATCCAATCCACGCAGTCCATTCCATTCCCCACGTGTTTTTAGGCATTGAGTAGAAGTTTGAGGCTAATCCGATTATCAGGCGGGCCATACCATGGGGAATAATAGTATATACCATTAAAACACACCTTGAAGCTTCTATTCGCCCAAAACAGGCTGCATATTGGACTCATTTGGACGGTCTTGGACCGTGGAATCCAATGGCTGGAGTGGATTCATCTGATGTGGGCCCTACAGGGGAAAACCATACAATTTCACATTTTCAAAAAAAAAGGGAAGGCAGCAGCACCTGCTGCTGCCGCTGTCAGTAGGGGGCGGATGGATGGGCTGGCCCCCCACGTCCAGCCGTGGGCCCCACCATGATGTGTGTTTTGCACATCCACGCAGTCCATTCGTTGCCCACCCTCCCTGGTTGTGGGCCATCCAAAAATCAGCCACATCCAAAGCTCAGGTGGCCCACTACAGAGGAAACAGTGGGATTAAACATTTGCCATTGAAACCATTTTGGGCCACAGAAGTTCTAGATCAAAATGAAATTTGTTTTTCCACTTCACCTGGGTCCCAGTGACCTCATGAACGGTTTAGATGGCAGATGAATATCACGGTGGGCCCCAGGTTTGGGTGGCCCCATCAACAATTTGAATGGCAAATGAATATTACCGTGGGCCCTGGTCCACATGACCTTATAAACAGATTGGATGACAGATAAATATCACGGTGGGCCCAAGGTTCACGTGACCTCATGAACAGGTTGTATGGTAAACAAATATCACTGTGGACCCTACCCCTCTGGTCCACGTGACCTTATGAATAGTTAGATGGCAAATAAATAGTACAGTGGACCCTGGTCCACGTGACCTTATCAATAGGTTGGGTGAGAAATAAACATCACTATGGCCCCCAGGTCTGAGTGACCTTATCAATGGGCTGGATGGAATATAAACATTATGGTGGGCCCCATATGAGACCCACTAAGGCATGAATCATAATCTACACTTTCCTTTAGTGTGGGCCCCACCATAAGGTATGTACTTCATCTATGCCGACCATCCTCTCCATCCCTATGGGATCCATCATGATGCGTATGTTTCATCCAAACTGTCCAACCATTTTGGAGATTATTTTAAGGCCATCTGTTGAGGCCCATCTTGGTGTATTTGTGGGTCATCCATTAAGGCCTACTTTGATTTGTATAAGGCCATTTGTTGAGGCCCATCTTAATATATTTGTGGCCGCCCAGTAAGGCCCACTTGAGATATATGAACCCATGGTTTGAGGCCCATTTGATGTATTTGGGCCCTTGGGTCGAGGCCCAACAAGATCTATATAAGGCCCATTACAACGTGATTCTACCATGGTTCATGTGTTGACCATTGTAGTGGGTTATGCCTTGGGAACAATGTTGGTTTGATGTCCACATTGCAAGTACAATGTTGGTTAAATGTCTGCATTGTCACTCCCCTAAGGCCCATTGATAGGCCCATACTTGTAGTAAGTAGGCCGTCTAGGCCCATCTCCGTTATACACAGAGCCCATCTCTTTGGTTCTAGCATATGGGCGTCATAGATGTCCCTGGGTGAAAATCCCTAAACCCGATGGTACCAGAGGATGACTTCAACGTCGAGACCCAGTGGATACACGAGCGCACGAGGGCCATATACCGGTAGGCCGCGTCTCTCACTGTGTTATAGTCGGTTGGAAAGGGGTGTGACCTTACCCGCCTAAGTGAGGGGGCAATTTCTAGGTTAAGTTTGACCGGCTTGAGGAATCGGTCCGCTATCAACGAGCCGCGCCCGATATTGGTAGGCGGATAGTGAGGTCTCTTCCACCCTCCCAGTTGAGCGTCCGGATAGCGGCGGCAAGCTGGCGTAGAGTGTACTTGACCCCGGTGATTATCCATACTGAGAACTGCACTGATTTGATGCTCTAGTGAGGAGCTGCATTTATATGTGGATGAGGATTGACATGCTTGACTTGCATTTTGCACCGCATGGCCTTGGTATGGCTGATTGCATACATGTGTCCATCAGCATGATCCCGCATTTCTCTAACCTTGCATCTTGAGCACACTCATATTGCGCACACACTTACACCACCCTCTAAGATTTCTATAAGCTTATGCACGATTGATGCGTGCAGGTGACGCCAGGTCGCAGCCGTAGCTTAGCAGTAGCAGGAGTGTGCAGTCGAGCCTTTGGAGTTTTGTTATTCACATTATCCTGTATTTCCCTTCAGACAATCATAGTGGATTTCGTGATGGTGTTCTTGTGTTTATTGTTCGTGGGTATGCTTTTGGTTATGCTCATTACGAATTAAATGATATTAGAAATCCTCCTTGTGGGATCCCAGGATCAGAACCTGGTTAATGGGTACCGGGAGCCGAGAATGGGGTTCTATGGAGGCTGTCGGCGCCGGATTCGGCGATCGAGAATTTTGTGAGCCCGGTTTCTGAGTTCGGGGCGTGACATTTCCTGTCTAAGAGCATTTGCTTTATGAGCTGGGAAGAACTTTTTAAGGAACTCCTGCCTCATCTTTGCCTATATGCCAATGGATTTAGGCCTTAATGAATAAAACCATGATTTGGCCTTTTCTTTTAGAGAGAATGGAAATAATTTAAGGCTAATTGTATCAGAAGGAACATCATTAAAATGTATAGTTGTAACAATCTCTTCAAATTCTTTAATATGCATATATGGATTTTCTGAATCAAGTCCATGGAACTTAGTAAGTAATTGGATTATCTCAGGTTTAAAGTTCATGTTTCTTATATTAATTGGGAGAATTATGCAGGAAAGTAAACTTGTTCTCACCGGTTGTAAATAATCTCATCAAGTTCGAAACGGTGGAACTTAATACACTTCATTCTCATCGCGCACCATCCGAATAGGTGATGTGTGATGTAAAGGATCTTCATCAACTCGATGTTCTTGAGCCATGCTTTCAGATGATATTTTAAAAATAGTTAAGGATTTTCTAACTTGTCAATGGATTTTTCAACCAAAACTCCTCTCAAAGGTCTCAGAGTATGGTTCCTTACCTGCGAGGGCATGAACCACACCAAAATTTAATTCTATTTTCTAATTCCTACAGCAAGTATGGAAAGCAAGTAGAGGGAAGAATTTAGAAGAACGTTACTAGATTGGACTTTTATGTTAGGACCCTACAAAATAGAAAACAATGTTTGTTTATAAAAATAAAGAAGAAAAATGCTAAACTAGAAACAAAATAGAAAGTTAGTCCTAATCTTAAATTAATTCTAACACTAATTATTTTCAGAAAAATGCAGCCGTAATCCCTAGCAACGGCACCAAAAACTTGTTCACAACCCTAAGTGTAGGGTCGCGATGTAGTAATAATCTCGGTAAGACCATGGTCGAATCCATAAGGAATAAACTTGTGCGTATTCTAAAAGTAATTAGAACTAGAACTAGAAGAAGATCTGAGTTAGAATCTGGAAATAAAGTGAGTAATTGTGAACATTGATTAAACTAACAATTGAAAGGTGGTAACTAGGGTGCAAAGGGTCCACTTGTACCAATTAAGATGCTACCTTGCATGAGTCAAGAGATCCAACTAGAATCAGAGTCCTATCTTATCCAGTTAGAGAAAGAGATGGTCAAATCTCTAAACTTCTCATTGATCCAGTCTCAATGGAAGAGAATTATGAAAATTTGGAAGGAATTCCATCACCCTACCATACCCAAGGGACGATGGTGAATAACAGGATTTACCAATCCCACAATCTCAAAGAGGAAAAGAAGATATTCAAATCGATCGCATATCTATTGTAATTGGAATCACAACAAACCATTAAAAACTGAAAATATTCCTTAAAATCAACTAGAAATCAATGAAGCTCAAAAAAAACATGAATCAAAGCAAAGCAAACATCCCAATCACGCTACAAGCTTCACCTCTTAGCCTAGCTAACCATAGACATGATTGAACTTAGAACTCTTAAATAAAACATAAAAACAAACTAAGGAAGAAGAAGAAAAACTCTTGGCGACGGCTCACCACCCTTTTGCCCTACTCCTTAAACCCTACTCCTTGCCCTCTCGAATGCTATCAAAAATCGCCTGGTGGGACATCCGACGAAAAATTATTATACATTGAATGTATAATACAACAAATGATAGACAGAGGAGAGATAGTAATTGGAAAAGAAAAGGAAAGGGGTACAATGGCGATGGTGAATGATAGACAGAGGTGAAATAGTAATTGGAAAAGAAAAAGAAAGGGGTACAATGGTGACAGTGATTACATTGCAATCAGGAAAGAAGATAACATGCCCTGTGAAGGAGAAAGCAGGGATTATAAGAAAAGAAGTCATTAAAAGGCAATGCGTTGATGATGAGAAAGAAAAGAAGAGTGAGACAGCAAAAGTGACTTATGATGTAGTAAGTCATTTGAAGGGCATACCGGCATGGTTAAGCATCTATGATGCCCTTAAGTTGTCAAAGGAATTTTGGTAGAGCTTGGTCCAAGCATTGTCCAATCAATGTCAGAGACACCTTGCTAGCAAAAATGGAACGTGAAGAACACGATGAGCAAGAAAAATGTCTACCAGTCATTTCCTTCTCCAATGATGATTTGATCTGCGAGGCAGAGCATAACAAGCCACTAATGATAGAAGGCCATATCCGTGGGAGGAAGGTTAAGCAGATTATGACAGATAATGGGTTTAAAGTAAACCTCTTACCACTCTTAATGTTGAGTAAATTACGTTATCATCATTCAGATCTACGCCCTAGTGGAATGATGATACAGGGCTTCAATCAAGATGGGCAACGTGCACTTGGTAAAATTAAAGTGACGTTGGAAATAAGAGAGCTGACTACTGATGTCGTGTGCCACGTTATAAATGCAGTGACAACATAAAATCTTCTGCTATGAAGGTCATGGATACATCGGTATAGCATTATACCCTCTACTCTGCATCAATGTTTCAAATACTGTAAAGGTGGGATACAGTATAAAGTAATGGCTGAGACAAAGCCGTATACAGAGGCCGAGTCCTTCTTTGCAGATGCCAGTTATTATAAAGGGCTCGCTAAAGAAGAAAGAAAGCCTGATGAAAGCGAAGTTCTAAAGGATACTCAAGTAAAAGTGATTGAAGAAGAAACAGAAAAGGTAGAATCATCCAGGGCTGCAGAAGCAAAAAAGAAATTCTATTTTGTGCCGAAACATCTGAGACAACCAGGACAACCGCCACTAACACTGTTATTACCTGAACAGTTTAAAATTCTACAGTCCAATTATACAATGTCGTTGCCACATGTTGAAAGAAATAACCATTTTTAGCCGCTCCAGGAAGATTTCAAGTCAAGGCTAGTGCAAAATACCCGGAACCAATAGAATTTTACGCCTTAATGGAAGCGAAGGCAGGAGAAACGGCCAAGAATAATGTGTACCATGGCAAGCTAATAGTGGAAGATCTTAAAAAATATAGTCCGACAAGCAATAAAATCATGAGAAGCATGGGCTTTGATTATGAAGCACCTACCGGCTTGAATCATGGAAGAGGAATTCAAATTCCTATTGGGGTCGGTCAGGAAAAGTGAAGAAATTTCAAGGATTAGGGGCAGAGTCATCGGTGAATATGGTTACAACCGAATAGTTATCGAAAGGGGACCTTGAAACAATCGAACATCCTGAAATGGTTCCAAAACAGATGGAAGACAGGGGGGCAGCCAACGATAGACAGTTTGTAAGAGATAAACTTGGGTACGAAGGAAGAGCCGAGGAACACATTTGTCAGCACCGGTCTTTCTGAATAGGAGTCCGAGAAATACATCCAACTTCTTAAGGAAAATAAAGATGTCTTCGCTTGGACATATGCAAAGATGCCGAGTTTGGGGCCTTCCATAGCAATGCACCGATTAAATACTTCTAAAGAGAAAAGGCCAGTTAAGCAAGCACAAAGGCAATTCCATCCAGACTTAGTTCCCATGATAAAAGAAGAAGTCAATAAGTTGATAAAAGTTAGGTTTATCAAGGAGGTCAAATATCCCAAGTGGATATCGAACATTGTCCTTGTGAAAAAGAAAAATAGACAAGTTAAGGTGTGAGTTGACTTCAGAGATCTGAATGAAGCCTGTCCAAAAGATGATTTTTCTCTCCCGATAACTGAATTATTGATTGACAATACAACTCAATATGTTATCATGTCCTTCATGGACGGTTATGCAGGGTATAATCATATTCAAATGGCACCTGAAGATGAAGAAGCAACAGCATTCAGAACGTCGCTGGGTATTTATTGCTATAAAGTTATGCCATTTGCCCTCAAAAATGTCGGAGTGACATATTAAAGGGCAATGCAGAATATCTTCCAAGACATGATGCACAAGCATATTAAGTGTTATGTCGATGACTTGTTAGTCAAGTCAGGAGATCATCAGGAACATCGCGAACACCTAACATCGATTTTCTGTCGACTCAGAAAGAAACAATTGAAGATGAATCTAACTAAATGTGCTTTCGGGTATCTACAGGTAAATTTCTTGGTTTTGTCGTTCAACATAGGGGCATTGAGATAGATCCAGGGAAAGTCAGAGCCATTCAAAATATGCCACCACCAAATACATTAAAGGAATTGAAAAGTTTGCAAGGAAAGCTGGTGTCTATTCATCATTTCATTTCAAATCTGGCAGGGAGATGTCAGCCATTTTCTCATTTGATGAAGAAAGGTATAGAGTTCGTATGGGACCAAGCCTGTCAGAATGTGTTTGACTCAATAAAGGAATTGCTGAGACAACCGCCGGTACTGACAACTCCGATAAAAGGGAAGCCACTGATTTTGTATATATCGGTAGGCGAGAATTCTTTAGGAGCTTTGTTGGCACAGGTGAATGAATCTGGAAAAGAGACCGCTCTTTATTATTTAAGTAGAATTCTAATGGGCGCGAAATGCAACTACTCTCCAAATCAAGAAAGAATGCTTGGCGCTAATATTCGCAGTACAGAAATTGAGACACTATTGTCTCTCCCATGACATAACTTTAATTTTAAGAGTAGATCCGATAAATTTTTTAATGACAAGACTGATGTTGTGCGGGAGATTGGCCAAATGGATGCTATTACTTTCGGAATATACTATTACATATGAGCCGGCAAAAGCAGTAAAAGGACAAGCAGTGGCGGACTTCCTCACAGCGCACCCTGTAGCAGAATGTGAAACCATCAGTGATGATTTTCCAGATGAACAATTATGTTGGCTGAGTCATAAAGCCCATGGCAGATGTACTTTGCTTCTCGAGCATCAAGAGCGGGGGCAGGAGTAATATTCATTACTCCTCAAGGTGACTTGCTACCTTAATCCTTCACATTGGGAAGTACATACACAAACAATGAAGCTGAATACAGAGCCCTCATCATTGGGATGGAAATTGCTCAAGAAATGAAGATAAGAATGTTACATATCTTCGGGGATTCCAAATTGATTATAAATCAATTAACAACTGAATTCAAGATAAGAAAGCAAGTGCTTTTGTCGTACTGCCGAAAAGCACAGCAATTGCTAAAACAGTTCTGTCATTTCAAGATCAAGCACATACCATGATCTGAAAATGTGAGAGCAAATGCTTTGGCCAGCTTGGTAGTGACTTTGTCCTGCCCAAATAGAAGCCCTCTCCAAGTAACTATAGAAGAAAGAAGATTTTTGCCTTCTTCAGAGGTCATCGATGAAATTGTGGAGACACTTCCTATATCGTGTTTAGAGGTAACGACAGATGATTGGCGCCAGCCTTTCATAGATTATCTCAAATATAATATCCTGCCAGAAGATCCAGCGTAAAGAGAACAAATCAAGCAAAGGTCAAGAAAATTCATCATATGCAGCGAAGTACTGTACAGAAAATCTTACAATGGAATGCTGCTACGTTGCTTGGACGAACACGAAGCATGCTAAACATTGCGAGAAGCGCACTCTGGGGAATGTGGGGCACATTAAGCTAGTCAAAATTTATTCCATAGAATACATCGAATGGGGTATTATTGGCCTACCATGCTCAAAGACGTGATAGATTATGCGAAACGGTGTCATGAATGTCAGATTCACGAAGATGTTATACACACTCCTCCAGAAGACCTGCATCAGTCAGTCGCCTCTTGGCCCTTCTCGGCCTAGGGCCTTGACGTCATTGGTCTTATAAATCTGCCTTCGTCCAAAGGGAAGTAATATATCTTAGCAGGATAGATTATTTCTCCAAGTGGACATAAGTAGTTGCATTACGCAATGTTAAAGAAAAAGATGTGGTTAATTTCATCCAGCATGCAATAATATACCGCTATGGTATTCCGAAGAAAATTGTCACAGATAATGGCACTCCCTTCAAAAACAGAGGCATGGAAAAGCTATGCCAAAAATTCAATATTCATCATTCATTTTTAACACCTTATTATCCATCGGTCAATGGATTACCAATGGCATTTGATAAAACGATAGTCAAGATACTGAAGAAAACAGTGACAGGGAACAAACATGATTAGGATGAAAGGTTACAAGAAGCATTGTGGGCATATAGAACTACTCACCGGACAGCAACAAAAGCAACACCGTATTCACTGGTGTATGGTGTAGAGGCGGTGATCCCAATTGAAATACAAGTAGCGTCACTCAGAGTGGCAGTACATCAGTCTATTACAGATGATGAAAATACAAAAATAAGGCTGAAAGAACTGGATTTACTTAATGAGAAACATCTGGCAGCCCAGCAGCGATTGCAGTCATATCAATCAAGGATATCAACTTCTTTTGATAAACGAGTTAAATATTGCTCTTTCAAAAAAGGGATATGGTGCTAATGTTAAAAAGACCTATAGTGGTCACCCATCGAACAGGGGGCAAGTTCGAGCCGAAATGGGACGGACCGTATATAATAAAAGAAGTGTACTCCAATGGAGCATACAGAGTTGTGGATCAAGATGGACAAGGTATCAGTATACCGGTCAATGCTCACTTCATCAAAAGACATCATCCCTGAAGATACTACTGTTTTTTATCCAGAATATTATAACATAATGATTCTGTATCAAAAGGGGGCAAGAATAAACAAGAACATGGTTATGTACTGTCAGTCAGATGAATGAATAAAGAAGAAATTTGTGAGCACATCAAGGCTACGTACCAACAAGTGTTGTGAAAAGAAAGTGACCATCGTCATCATCAAGTGAACTCTGCAAAATTCTATTGAAATTGATATCGCCACCAAGCTGATGTATTATGAACAACACATATGAATACAATTGAAGATATTAGCAGAAGCGATGACGTATCAATCTCAGTCAGAGATGTCTATCATCCTCGCAACAACGATGGCCAAAATTCTGTTGAAATTGATATTGTCACTAAGATGATGTATTGTGAACAACACATGTGAATACCGTTGAAGATATTAGCAGAAGCGGTGACGTATCAATCTCAGTCAGAGATGTCTATCATCCTCGCAACAACAATGGCCACCTACTATTATCTTTTAAGATAGCCTAGTTAAGCCCCTAAAAATGACCAGCTACACATAAGGCCTACCATTTTCACCATTCGGGTAGCGGCGAGAAGCCAGTGGCCCTAAAAATCCCTAGAGGCCATCGTACGCATACCTATGCGGGCAGTTGACGGAGCCAGAGACTAAAAGCCTAAAAGGCTAAAAAGTCCTCAATGGCTAGTCTCGCGTGAGACCAATGTCATCTATATAGCTTTTAGACAGTGTCACGGGGAATGGAGGAAAATGCCCTCACGTGAATGGGTATGACCTTGCAGATGAAGAAAACACGGGCCGTAGTGTGAGATTTTTGGCCATGTCCATAGATAGGCCAACCATGCGTAAGACCCCCCAGATCTTTGGCTTGATTTCAATATAACTCATGAGGAAGGGCTTAAACCTACTCATTGATGGACTGGCAGCCCTAGATTTGGTACCCCAAAGGTCGCCTTACGAGCCCCGTGAACTTTAGAGAGTTACTGCAGCTAACCCTGTGCGTAATTCCAACCAAGTTCACGACCCCAGTAGCTTCACTAAGCCCCTGTGATGGATCGCAGTTTGTTAACTCACCAGGCTATGAGAAGTCCAGTGAACTCCTAAGAGTTACAGAGACTATCACTTAAGACCCGACTCCACTACTCAAGAGTCTAAAAAACTGTGTGGGCTCCACTACTCAAGAGCTTAAACTGTGTGTGATCATGTAACTAAACTGAAATTTAGCACCGCCAATTAAGACAAAAAATCATATAAGAAATCCCACACTGAAAATCGTAGTAAGTTAAGGCTTTTATTTTAATTCTTCATTCAATATTATGTCAAGATAATTGCACAGATGAATGTGCTTGAAATGATTTATGATTTGGAAATTTATGAAAAGGCAAACTATCTCAGAACAAAATACCCCAATATTTTCAATAATATAAATTGGGAATCAAAAGAAGCTACATGTAAATGAACACATATGTAAGAATACGAAATACTGAGATGATGTAAGAATGCACGGCCATATATTCATCTAAAATATGTCAAAATATGTCAATTGTTTGATATAATGACATGAATCACAAAGTTCCATATGCGGAATGCGTTTCTTCTAAAGTAGATAAAATCACAATTATATCAAGTAAGATCAAAATATCCAATGTTTGATATCTTTTACTCTAAAGTTAATGTTACAAAATATATTTATTCTTCTGAAGAGGATAAGTCTTCAATGATAATATGTTTGTCCTTCTGAGGTGGATGACGATGTTCTGACATTTCCTTCCTTTCTGGCGATGAAGGAGGATTATCTCGTAATATCTGTAAAGGTGGAGGAGGATAGAACTATAAGGAATTGCCATTTGTTGCAAGAAATTCATGAGTATTCGTCAGAGGAGTGCCGAAAGCTATCCATCCTTCAAGGACATCAGCAAGCTTTACTTCATAAATAGCATTTTCTAAAGAGATCTTCATACCAAGCTAATCTGGAAAGGGGGAGGACTCGTTTCTTCAAAATAGCTAATGCCCTGATCTTTCTGATAATCCCTAAGGCAAGGAGGGGGAATCCACATGGCATGATCTACCGGAAGATAATTATCTACCAAGTAATGTTGGTGAACCCACCATCGCATCCAGTAGTAAGAAGCGCTAACAGGATAATTATAGCCAGGAATTATGAAGTGTGATCCAGTATGAACGATGAAGAGCTGCTTTCATATCAGGGCCCAATTTACGGCCCAATGCCTTAACTTCTCATCACTCTTGTGACAATATCATGAGTCTCAGGTACGGCTCAATCAAAGCCAAACTGGCAAGCAAACCTACTAGGGTAGTATGGTTTGCACCAGAATATGCTACCTTCTCTCTATGGAAGAGTACTGGATCTGATAGATACAAGGAAGGAATGCTCACTGAATGAAATAGAATCATCATCAATGACGTCTACATCTTCAGGGTAGCTAGACAATGGAAATTGGTGAAAATCAATGGGATCATTGCTTTTTATTCTTCTAGAAATCCATCCACTTGATTCCTTAATCATATCTCTCAATTGAAAATGTTGAAGAGCAAGTCGATCGGGGTTCAAGTATGCCCTTCAAGAGTCTGCAAATGTCCAAGGAAAGTATACCCCTAGCTAACCTATGAAGAAATGCTAATGAGCGCAGACAGGAAAAGCTTCAGGGATTGGATCTTTTGAACTAGAAATAACATCTCCGAAGGCACAATAGAGAGAACACAGAACTGGGGGAGCTAGCGAATTTTTCTGACCTTCCGCCATTACTCCTACGACCACAAAGAACGAGGGCTTAATAGTGTCCGCTTGATCAAGATCAGGGAATATCACAAAGCTTAACCAGTAAGCAAGAAAGGCGGCTAATTCATAAGAAGGACTGTATTCCGCAGAATGTTCTATTTTCTTACGGATGTCCTTGAGTGTTGAATGGTTATGGCCTGTGAAGCTATCAAGATGTAGATGCAATACTTCAGCAACATTGTTTAAAAATGGGATTAACAAAAATAGAAATTAAGAGGAAAGGAGTATACCACAATTTTTTAGAGAAGTGAGCCAACCATTCAAGAGAAGAGATGCGATCAGGATGAGGGAAGGCGGCCAATGCACTGAAAAGTTCAAGGGTAGTTTTAGAAATTTTGGATATACCTCCTCCCAGAGACGTAAGAGCAAGCTCTTCATTAGAGGGTATATATGCATCAAAGATATCACCCATGATGGCAAGACCTGCTATACAAAATAGATCCCATAAAGTGATGCTCATTTCTCCTAGGGGAAGATGAAATGAATTGGTGGTTGGAGACCAATGATCAAGAAAGCATCTGAGGAAAGTAGCATTCACGCGAAAGTGTTCCGATGTGGCTATAATTGTGTCAAAAAGCGTAATCTGCTCCAGTATGGCGGTATGTCTCCGAACGACAGCATGAGCCGAAGCACTATAAAAATCACGAATAGACAGCAGGCTTGTGACTGTGAATCTCCCTGTACTTTAGGGCAATTTCTTAAGAAAGAAGAGTTGCTGAGTTGTTTCGAAGTAATGGAAAGGGAAAGGTTGCTGGGATCATAGTGCAGTGCAAAAATCTCATCTTGTGAATTCTACCCGCTCTTTGACAGAGCCCGTTTTCTCCCAAATATCTTATCAGAATTCTCGGCTCTCTCGTGACCCATTTGTTCACTGAGACAAAGATATTTTGTCAATCAAAGGGTTCACTGTGTAAAATCGACCAGTGATGTTGGTAAATTGATAGGGATAATGGTATGATTACTGGTGAAAGGGTTATGGAGATCTAAATTTTCTTCATTTATCTCCACGTATTTCCAAGAATAAAGAAGAGGTTGTTTCAGTCTAGAAGAGGATGGACGGTTCTTCCTTCTAGAAGAGGAAGCTTGAGAACAGGCCATAGGCTAAATCTGAGAAATTCACCTAAGTAGTGGTTGCGCGAGTCACGCAACGGGTTCTACGTTGAGCGGGAAGCATAGCGATTCGAAGCCTTGCGCAGGTGAAAAATTGTTGCGCGGGGTGAAATCAAAGGGACAGAGTTTCGCTGCAGAATGAAGAAGTGAAGAAATGAAATCTGATGGACTATTTATAGAAGATGGGATCAAGTACAAACTCGGGCAGCCGTTGTGCAGGTCATGCAACGACCTCAGGGAATGCAGGAATCTGAGAAGATTGATCCTGATTCTTTGATTCAAGGGAACAAAGAACGGATCAAGAGGGCATCTATTGGAGCATAAAAATCATGAAGAAAGATTGAAGATCAGAAACTAGACATGGAGGGAAGGAATGAAAAAAAGAACCAAGTGCTTTGTTTGGCAGTTGCACGGGTCGCGCAACCAGTAGTGGTTGCGCGGATCGTGCAACTCATAGAAGTAGTAGCGCGAATAGCACAAATAGCCTAATATGTTAGCAACAAGATTTCATCTTTTAACACAGATCGCGCAACTGATTGCACCGTTGCGCGAATCACGCAACTAACTTTTTTGTTGCGTAAGGAGCGTAATCAAGAGCAGAGAGCAATCGAGATGAACAGTCAGATCTAATGCAAATTGGGCCCCATGGCATAAAGTTTGAGGGTTGACAAGTGTGGAGGCCTATAAATACCCCACTCCCCCTCTCATTTGACACAGTAGAGGAATTTTAGAAGAGGAGCAGAGCTCTGAGGGAAGACTGAAGGTGAGAAGAGAAAGAATCAATTGTGTGGATTGCACAACCAAAAAATTGGTTATGCGGGTCACGCAACCAGGTCACTATGTGATAATTTCTAAAAGGGAACAAGATGCTGCCGAAATCGTCCAATTCGACCTTCATTGCTCCAAGCTCTCCTTTACATAAAGGACAAGCTCGAAAGAGGATGAGTTCATCAACATGACATTCCTCCTAGAGAGATGACCGAAGCAACTGTCAAAATGCTACCGAATTTGAGATTTAACATATAAGCTTTGTTAATTCCAATTTATTTATTTCAAATGATTATCTTGGAATCAAGGGATACTGTAGGGATGTAAATGAACCCAGCACTAATAACACGATGATTATTCTATATCTATTCTCTTTGTTACGTTCGAATAAAATAATTTCCCCCAAATCCAATGCTTTTATTTCTTGTTCGAAACAGATATAGAATACATGCATCACGTGAGCCAATTGGGCATCCCACTAACGGACAACCTGGATGAAGTACAACATGGTGGGTCCCACCATCCCACCTGCCGGACGGTGTGGATATAATACATACATGGTGCGTCCCACTGTCCCACGTGCTGGACAGTATGGATACAACATATATCAGGTGGGCCCCACCGTCCCACGTGTTAGACGATGTGGATACAACATACATCAAGTGGGTCCCGCCATCCCACATGTTGGATGGTGTGGATACAATATACATTAGGTAGGTCCACGTTAACGTGGCCCACCAATGCTCAGATCAAGCTGATATTGGTGTTTCCCTTCATACAGGCCTATCCAAAACGAACAAGCAGGTGGGCCGTGCCCACTGGATGGCAAGGGCGTCCCAAAATGGGACGGCGTGGATACAACACATATATATCAAGGTGGGGTCCACGTGAGTGGCCGCCCCAGTTCCAAATCAAGCCAATATTTTTATTTTCTCTTCGTCCAAGCCTGCCCAAAAATGAGCAGCAAGGTGGGATGACTGGACGTGGCTGCAATGTGGGCCCCGATTTAGGTAGCATGGGCGTCCCACTTGGGTGGACTATGTGGATGAAACTCATGCATTGAGGTGGGCCATCATCAGGGGAAAGAGAGAGATGAGAGAGAGAAAGAATCGCATAGTGGAGGGAGCTCCGCCACTATGAGCTCCCTTACAATACAATGCATATATCAAGATGGGCCCTAAAATTGTGTGGCCCTCAAAACAGCAAATCAAGGTGGGGATACCATCCCCACCATAAAATCAAGGGTCTAGATGATCCTGTACATATAGATTATCAAATAAACATCGTGGTGGGGTCCATGGAGATTGGCCCCATCATGGATTACACATGCATATCATGGTGGGCCATTGACCACAACTTGGATCCAAAATGGGATCCATACCATTGATCGGTAGGCCCCACTTGTTCCATGCATCAAAATCAAGATCTAGTCCTATGAACACCCACCTATAGCTTATCATCTTGGTTCCTTGGAATCCTTAGCTCCTAAGCTTCCACTTTAATGGTGGATGATGAAGATTGGATGGTTGGATGGTGAGATTAGGTGGTAGGGAGATGGGTCTCGCACTTGGCTTCTTTTCTCTCCTTAGGATTTTTCTTCTCTTGGTTGCTAGGGAATGGTAGAGAATGGAATAAGTGAAAGATGGGAGATGTAAGGAGAGAGGGATGGGTGGGTAAGAAAGGATGAGGTGGAAGTTATGGTGGTGTAAGGGTGACATGAGAGTTGACTTTGGGAATAAGTTGCTTGTCTTGGTGGGAAGAAAGGCTTGGGTTAGTCATAGGTTGTACTTGACTAGTTGATGTGAAAGGATGGGTAGAGATTTCTCTTTCAGGATTTGCAACATGCGGTGTTTCCTCAAAATATACGCGGGCCCACTACTCCTAGCCTGGGTATCGTATTAGTGCACAAGACGCGACGTTGGAACTGCGGCGACAGTGCGGTTGCAAGGGTATAAGTTTTGGGTTAAGTCGACTCAGGTCTTCTGGATGCACCTTAGGGTCAAGCACAATCACTATCTACAGGTCGCGGGTTGCCAGAATTTAACAGGGAGGATCGCGGGAGTTGGTGAAATGGTACGATACCAGGATATGGGCCTTACATCTCTCCCCTCTTAATAAAAATTTTATCCTCGAAATTTACACTATCATGCAACTAGACAGAACTCATAAAAGAAAGGGAAGAGAAATCATAACATCATATACAATCAGAGACACAATACAAAATACAATCAAACATCAAAGAGATGGGGATAGCACTCATGAATCTCAGCCTCTCGCTCTCAAGACTCCTCATTTACACTATGATGACCCTACTGAACCTTCACCAAGGGAATGACCTTGGTCTGGAGGACCTGCTCCTTTCAATCAAGGATACGAACTGACTGGTCAATGTAAGAAGCATCCTCATGAACCTCTAAAGGCTGCCGATCTATCACGAGAATTATATCTGACCCACACTTCCGTAATATAGAAACATGGAAAACATTGTGAACGCCAGACAATAGAAGTGGTAAGGCAAGCCGATAGGCCACGGCACTAACGTGCCCAGTGATCTCAAAAGGTCCAATGAATCTCGGAGCAAGCTTACCATTCGCTCCAAACGAACCACACCCTTCATGGGTGAGACCTTGAGATACACATGGTCCACAACGGCAAACTCCAAGGGACGACGCCGACGATCAACAAAACTCTTCTGCCAGCTCTGAGCTATGTGTATCCTCTGCCTAATGATATCGATGGCCTCTGATGTCCTCTGCATAAGCTCGGGACCTAGGAGACGATGCTCTCCAACTTCGGTCCAGCAACTCGGAGATCTACACAGCCTGTCATACAACGCCTCTAAAGGAATCATGCTAATAATCGCCCGGTACCTGTTGTTATACGCAAACTCAGTCAAACATAGGTGTTCATCCCAACTACCTAAGAAATCGATCACGCAAGCCTGAAGTATATCCTTAAGGATCTAGTTGACCCTCTCGGTCTGCCCATCGATCTGCAGATGATACGCGGTGCTGAGCTCAAAGTGGACCCCATCGCCTTCAAAAAACTCTCCCAAAACTAAGATGTAAACCACGGATCTCGGTTAGAAACGATCGAAACTGAGACACTGTGCAGTCTCACAATCTCATCAATGAATAATCTAGTAAGACGGTCCAAAGGCCAAGTCGCATGAATCACAAGAAAGTGCACCGACTTCGTCAGACGATCGATGACAACCCAAATGGCGTCATGACCATACTGAGTCCTCGGCAAACCCATAATAAAATCTGTGGATACGTGTTCCCACTTCCACAACGGGATGCTCAATGGCTGCAAAGAACCTGGGGATTTCTGATGATCGGCCTTGATATGCTGGCACGTATCACACTCAACTAAAAAACTAGCTATCTGGCACTTCATCTCAGCCTAAAAATACTGCCTCCTCATGTCCAGATACATCTTCATGAAGCTAGGGTGGATAATAAACCTCGATTGATTTGCCTTGGTCATCAAATCTCTACACAACTCTAGAACGTCCGGTACAATATCGACCTCTAAAACGAATTCCACCATCGGACCCAACCTGCTAATTCGACTACTCTTCAGATGTGACCTCTGCTCGATAATCATGCAACGACTAATTTATCTGCTAAGCTCGATTAACCTTGCGACAGGAAAGGGTTAAATCGACAAGCTCGATAAGTGAACGATAGTAGACTGCAAACCAAACTTGAAGTCGTACTCAGCTACATCCTCGAACATCCTCCACTCCTGGACCATCAGATGCACCACCAAGCCCCGTGGCTGATGGCTAAGGGCATCTGCCACCATGTTCACCTTACCGGGGTGGTACTGAAGATCGAAATCGTAGTCCTTTAGAAGCTCCATCCAGCGTCTGTCTCATGTTCAACTCTGACTGCGATAAGAGATACTTCAAGCTCTTATGGTTAGAGAAGAGTTTGAACCTAACCCCATAAAGATAATACCTCCACACATTCAGTGTGAAGACAACTGCAACCAACTCTAGATCATGCATGGGGTAGTTCTGCTCATGGACCTTGAGCTGACGAGATGCAAAGGTCACGGGGTTCATGTGTTGCATCAGGACAGTACCCAAGCTAATATGTGAAGCATCAGTAAAAATCATGAATCCTTCACTCCCAGAGGGGAGAGTGAGGATTGGTGCAGACGTAAGACGGTCCTTCAGCTCTACGAATGCTCGCTCACATGCATTGCTCCAAACAAACTCAACGCCCTTCCGGGTCAACCTGGTCAACGGGCTGCAATACGGGATAATGCCTCAATGAAACATCGGTAATAGCTTGCTAAAACGAGAAAATGCAGATCTCGTACGTGTTCGTGGGCTGGCTCCACTGACGCATGGCTTCAATCTTCGAAGGGTCCATTGCGACACCCTGCCTTGTCACCACGTGACCGAGGAACTTCACCCCCTCCTGTCAAAACTCGTACTTCTCCAACTTTACATAACGCTGATGTGCACGGAGGGTCTGTAGGGTAATCTCCAAATGTTATTCATGCTCCTCACGGTTCCTCGAATATATCAGGATGTCGTCGATGAATACCACAACAAACTGATCAAGATATGGACGGAACACCTCGTTCATCAACTAAATAAACACTACGGGCGCATTGGTCAATCCGAAGGACTTGACCTGAAACTTAAAATGACCATAGCATGTCATGAATGCTATCTTCGAGATATCCTCCTCTCAAACACAAACCTGATGATAACTAGACCGTAAGTATATCTTCGAAAAAAATTACACCTCCTACAGCTGATTGAACAAACCATCAATCCTCGAAAGCGGGTACTTGTTCCTAATGGTGACCTTGTTGAGCTCACGGTAATCCACGCAAAGCCTCAACGAGTCATCCTCTTCTTCACAAAGATTACCGGCGCTCCCCACGGTGAACTGCTTAGACGGATAAAGACCAACTCGAGCAACTCATCCAACTGCTTCTGCAGTTCCCGCAACTCCAACGATGCCATACGATACAGGGCCTTTGAAATAGGTGTGGTACCATGCACGAGATCGATCTGAAACTCAATGTACTGGCGAGGTGCTCCTGAAACACATTGGGAAAGCCACAAATGATAAGCAGCTGGTCGATACACAATGCGACTGGCTCCTCCATGACACATGACATCAGGCTAGAAAGCTGCTCTCCTCTGGGCTCGGCTACAAACTGGAACTACAGCACGCCGAGTATACAAAACGTGACTGTCCTCGTGGAGCAGTCCAATATGGCGTGATACTTGGCGAGCCATCCATGCCCAAGATGACATCGAACTCAAACATCAGCAAAGCAAACAAATCAGCAAGCAAAAGGTCTCCCCTACCAAAACAGGGCGATGAGCAAAACTGACCTAACACTGCGTCTTCCCCAAGGGCGTCGATACTAACAAACCCTCACGAGCAGACCCTAATGGCAAACCGGTCGATCAACAGAAATCTTTGGCCACAAAGGAATGCAATGCACCAGAATCAAACAATACATGAGCTATGCATGACGATACGAGAAGTGTACCCTCAACGACCCCTCCTGATGACTAAGGGTCCTGTTGGGTTGCGTAAAATCTACCCTGAGCCTTCTGGGGAGGTGTATGTCCCCTCTAAGGTCATTGCTACTGCTGTCACCGCTGTGGCAGCCTATACTACTGCCTCGGCTACTGCTGGGGCCTCGCCAGCTGGTGTGGCTACTGCTGCTACTATTGGGGCCTTGGCGGTAAGTACTGCGATCATTGCTGGTGCTGTGGAGGCTGCTCCGCCGCTCTCGGCTACTGCTGCTACTGCTAAGGGTGGAGACACTCCTGCCTACGGTGCCCTGTCCCACCGCATCTATAGCTAGTACCTATGAACTGACACAAAGGTGGTGTTGGAGCTACTGATGGTGGTCGGAAGGCTGGGCAGTCCATGCGCCTCTGCTACGATCGATGCTGCTATTATTGGGAGCTACCGGAGGGGGCCTTCCTCTTCTAGTCTCCTCTCTGCTCATGGACACTCTATGAATCGACCCAATCCTCCTCATATATCTAGGCTCGCTACTTGACCTGCTCAAATGTCAAGCATGTGTCCAACGACACAGATCCGGAGGCCAAAACGTAAGTCATTCTCTAAACGGCGGGCCTTCTGTCCCTCATCATCAACAAGGTATGTCGTGAATCTATACAGCGCGACGAAATGAGCCTCATACTGGGACACCGACATGTCCCCCTACACAAGAGTCTCAAACTAAAGTGTGCAGTGCTGACAAACGTGGTCTGGAAAGAACTTCCAGTCGAACCAGTCTATAAAATCCTACCAAGTCCACTCGAACTCGGCCCCTACCGTACGAGCGACCGATGCCCACCAGTGCTCGGCCTCACCCTGAAGAAGAAATGCTTCTAATGGGACGTGTTGCTGGGTCGTGCACCTCATGGTATCAAAAATCCTCTCCACCTCAGATCTCCATCTCTCCGCTGCCGTCGGGTCGGGTTCTCCCTGAAAACGTGGGGATCGAGCTAAGTAAAGTCACATAGAAGGGAGCTCGCGCGCTCCTGCTCTGTGTATATTTAATGCATAATATGATAAAATATATATATATAATAATTTAAATGTCAAAAAATTTAGAATTTTTGGGTTTCTCGACGGGTTGAGTACATGCTCAACCAATCGAACACTCGACGAGTCGAGCACGTGCTCGACCAGTCGAGGACCGTGCGATTTCACCTAAAGGAGAAAATTACTTTTTTCATTTCATTTCTACCTTCTTCTTCAACTAGCCAGTGCTCCTCTCGACGAACCAAACTTCCAATTTTGCTTGTAAGTGGTTATTTTTTTATTTCCTCCAAGATTTGGGTACTGCTTTGCTAGTTAATCTTGTATTTGGGGTTTATTATTATTTTTAAACCCTTTTTGTTGTGAGATTTGTGAAAAATCTGATCTATCCACAATCACATTACTCTCTTTAGTTATTTTTTGAGCAATCATTAAATGGAGCATCGTACTATAAGAACGACATCACTCAAAGCTCATTGTAGCTTGTCATCTAGGTCAACTTCATCTAATGTAAGAACCCTAAGGGGCCCCGAAGAAGATTCAGAGCACGTTAGGGATTTCCACTCAAGAGATATAATTATTGAGCGTAGTGTCAATGTAGCTCACATTGCTCAATTCGAACTTGTTCCTCTTCTTACAAATATCGGACAGGAAGGCATATTTGGTTGGGGTGGAATGGCTTACCGCTCCATTGCGCAAGCGATGTACGCATCAATTTGTGATGTGTCTCTCGAAGACCTTTCTTTTACAATTAAATTTGTTGAAGACACATTTACTGTCAATCGTTATACTATCTCAGCATTGACTGAGACTTTTGTTTCAGATGATGCGATTCCAATCAATAATCTAACTGACAAAATGACGCATATTAAACGACAAACAATTAATTATAAGCTATGTTGTTTTAATGCCAATTGGCAATCCGATAATGTACTACGTGCCAACCAGATGCTCCCCAAATATCGAGCCCTGCATTGAATCTTTACATCAAATGTCTATCTTAGATCTGGGAATAAGTCAGAACTTACTCCCTTCATGACTCGAATCCTCCATTCAGTTGCATCCAGTATACAAGTCTATCTTCCTTCTCTTATATGTTATCTAATTATCCAGTTTCATCTTCACCCTGGTCATGGTTCTATTCCGTTTTCCTATCTCATGACATGTATTGCTTTACACTGTAATATCACAATTCCTCCATTTAAGGCACCGGAATCTGTTTATCATTTAACAACATGAATCTGAATAAGATGAACTTGAAATATCTTCCTGGTCAACATGACGAAGAAGAAGAGGAAGCACCCACACCAGAAGACACATCAATGGATGACATATTTGTTGAGCCCAATGAGTCGGATGATCCAGAAGATCTAGACTATCAGCATTCTCAGGTTGATGAACGGCTTAAATCCTTAAAGGAGAATGTTGAGGCTCTACAGGTCTCACAGGATAGTGTGGTTCAAACTTAGAAATCATCTATGAAGTACATGAAAAAGTACTTCCACCATGTCGCCAAGAGTTTGCACCAACTTGATCCCTCCATGCCTGCTCCTTCATCTGGATCCGACTGAGTTCATTTCATTTCACTTTTATTTCTATGGGGCTGTATAAATTTTATTTAGTTTGCTTGATGACTACTTAAAACTCTTCTTAGATGATTATTTGCTTACTTTAACAATCTATTATGCTACTCTCCTTAACTTAATCATATGTTCTATTTCTTCTACATGTTTCTGTGATAATGCATAAGTTTTACTTGCTTATTACCATCCTTCTTCCTTTATCAACTTGTGACAAAAGGGGGGAGAGAGTTGATGGAATACATGCTAAAGAGACAAATGGCATGAATATATGATGCATGATGCATATATGAATGATTGAAATGTTTTGCATATATTGTTGGAGAATGTATGGAATGTTGTATATACAAGGAAAGTACAACTTGAGGGGGAGTACTAATTTTTACAATCTTCAATAACTCGTTTACAACATGAGTACAAGGATACAGGGCTTCATTCAGATTTTTTAATACTAAGTGTTTTGTCACGAAATTGACAAAGGGAGATATTGTAAGTGTTATTATGTTTAAAGCACATTTTGCACCTGGTTTGTCAAATTTCGACTTATCAAAACAACTTAGCAAGTGATCTTCAAGTAAAGATCATGTTGAAGTTCAAGACAAGTTCATGTTCAAGTTCAAGTTCAATTTAAGTTCAAGTTCAAGCTCAAGTTCAAGCTTAAGTTCAAGCTCAAGTTCTTACTCAAGCTTAAGTTGAAGACCAAGCTCGATCTACTAAAAGCTTTAGTAGAAGATCAAGCTCCTTTGAGAAGTTCAAGTTTCTAATCCTATGAAATTCAGTCCATACAAGTATTATAAACCCTAGAAAGACCTTAGGCTTCAGTGCTTTCAAAATATATTTAAAATTAGGTTTTTATACTTATATTTGGCTGAGTTTCAACTAGCCTAAGTTGTGGCTTGATCGATCGAGGAATTTTTCGACTAGTCCTAGTTCTAGCCAAAGTAAAACAGAAATTCCGATACTTCTTCAAACAGTCAAAGGTTCCTCCACTCGAAGTTCAGCAACAAAAAACCGTTCAGATTTTGGCATCCTCGACCAGTCGAAGACCACCTTCAACCAGTCGAGCAAGGCCTTCAACCAGTAGAAGATCCGTTAGTTCTTATCCCGCTCGATTTTAAAAATTTGTTGGAACTGAATCCGGAGCTTAGACGAGTCGAAGACTGTCTTAGACGAGTCGAAGCAACTAACTTTTTACCTATAAATTGAGGTTCTTTCTCAATCTAAAAGTACAATTCAAGCCTATCAAAGTCCTTATAAAGAGAGAAAGAAGCCTCATTTATTGTGAAGCTATCAAACGGTATTTATAATTTATTTTATAGCTTTTTGTTTAACTCCTTCATCTCAAAATTCTGCCATTCTGATTCTATAAAGAGTGATTACTCTTCTTGAGATTTAAAGGAATTAATAGAAGTAGCCCTTGGTTTAAACTTAATTAAAATCAATATAACCCTGGATCTTTTTTATCGGACTAAACATTGAACATTCGTCATTGAAGAAAAGCTTTCTATGGCTATAACTTCTTCTACAGTGAAGATAAGTATTCTTTTTACTTTGTATTTGGTTTTCTGATATAGCCAGAAAATCTCAGTGTTGGTTTTTCTGAGATAGCCAAAAAATCTCAGTGAAGGGTTTCTGTGTTTGTGATAGCTTAGTAAAATCACAATTGTATCAGGTTTTAAGGTGACTCTATGAAAACCTTATTCATAGTGAAAGCTGAGATTACATGGTTAGTAATCTAGAGAGTGGAGTAGGTGTGGCTTTTTGAGAATAGTTGTTGACACACCGAACTACTATAATTCTTGGTGTTATGGTGAATGCTTTTATTACTTTTGTGGTGAATGGTTGAAATTTTTTTATGCAAAAGTGGTGAATGTTTGTAATAGATAGTTTTTATTTACTCTTGCTCAGTTTGGAATTTTGATTCTCATCAAATTCGTGAAATAAGGTTGTCCTGCCTAAACTTGTTTGGGTGAAGGTTATCCTACGAATCAGTTTGAATCAACGATTTAATACTAGTGCGATTGAGATCTCCGATTTATTTATTATTCAGCACTTTATTCGATTATTTGGCATAGTCCTATTCACACCCTCCACCTCCCCCCTTCTCTAGGACATGTTAAGTTCTCCTTTTTAGACTAACTATGGATAGTATCCAACAAACTGAGTCTATTTGTCCGATAGACAAAACCTATAGGTTTGACCTACAGGTTGAACATACAGACTTAGACAATCACCAATCTTTGTTTTGGCCTTTGTTGGTCGAACTGACAAACTCGAGGGTCCGACCGACAAATAGTCGTTATAGATCCGTTGTGTCTCTTTTCTTGATAAATGATCATTTGGGCCTTTTGCAATCTAATGAATATTTTATGGTGTTGGAGTCATTGTAAATACAACTCCTATCCTTCATCTTAGGCTCTAATTCATTTGAGTTCATGTCATTTTCCTTGTAATTAATCACTCTATATGAGCATTTCAAGCTCGATTTGAAGATGTACATGACCTCTTGCATTCTTTAGAGGCTAGACCATGTTTCTCTAAGAAAACCCTTTGTCTAATAGCCTTTGGAATACCCATATAGGTGAATCCCCTTTTGGAACCAACTATACCTTAGTTGTAGGACATTCAACCAGCATCACATTCTCCCATTACCTTGGTACTCTCATAGGAAGATCAATTGCAAAGTAGTTGTTTGTGTGAGCTGAAGAGAAGTCGCTTCAGGATTGAATGAGCATTTCAAGACTCTCTTGCTATCAAAGGGGCTTATCCAAACTTATAAGAGTTTTTATTAAAGAGTCCATAAACTCAAAGTCAAGTCCTTGTGTAGGCCATTGGTGGGTGTGTACGTGTTTAGTTCTTGTGTAGAACTATTCGAGAGTTTGAGACCCAAACTCAAAGTCAAGTCCTTGTATAGTCCACCAGCAAGTGTGTACATGATTAGTTTTTGTGTAGAACTATTCAAGAAGACCTTGTGTAGGCCACTGGCAGGTGTGTATGTGTTTAGTTCTTGTGTAAAACAATTAGAGAGTTTGTGATCCAAACTCGTGAGACCTTATATAGGCCATCGACGGGTGTGAACATGTAGGTCCTTGTGTAAGATATCATATTGTAATGGTTTTGTAGGAAGTCATATTGTAATGGTTTATAGCAAACCTTGAAAACCATGTGAAATAGTCAAATTTTGGAAAACTCGAGTTTGAGTTTGTCATCCAGGAGTGTAGTATGCAAGTTGTCGAACCACTATATATCATCGTATTTGCAATGTGTTGATGCATTTCTCTTTATGCTTAGAACTTCATTCTTATTCTCTATGAATGCATGAGTAGATTGAATGTCAGGTGTTTCATTTATTACCCTCACTTGATATATCTATTTCACATCATATACTATTCTTTTCACATACAATTTCTCTTATGTTAGTCTTAGTTTGTGCCCACTTCACCTTGTTCATGTGGTTTCATTTGAATTGATTTGTAATTTTTTTTAAAGGTCCTATTCAACCCCCCACGGGACTTATCCGTAACCTCACGCCCCTAGCTTTGTGGAATTGGTGTGATACCTGCATTTTCAACACATACCTAAATAAAGGTAAACATAAATGTCAACTTGATCCAAAACGTTTGTGGTGCACCGGAAGTTTTATTGATGGGCATTCAATCACCACTATTTCTTGTAGTATGGGCCCATCTAAGATTTAGATCTACTTCATTTTTTGGCCCAAGCCCTAAAATGAGCTGCGAAAACCGATGGACGGTGTTTATTTGGAACCTTTTGTTCCTGAAGCAAAATTGATAAAAACGTCCTGATCAATTGATTGGATTGTCCATGCGTCCCTATGCAACCTTTTGTTCCTGAAGCAATTGATAGTCTCCATTTACATGGCTTTTACTATGCCCTATCTAAGTGGGGGCCCATCAGGTCAATAGTTTGTATCAGGGAGCCATGAATTCTAGTTGTAGTATTAAGACATTATTCATCTGAACTCTAGTATACATGGCTCTATCTGATGTGCTGCATTTGCTTATTCACAACCCACCAATTAGATGGCTAGGATCATCTCCATTGCAGACGTTCTTGATGATTGATCAAATAATCGAATTAGCTTACTGAAATTTGAGTCTCACCTATAATATTGTTAGGTCAAATAGTGTGTTTATTACAAGGAGATTATCTAACCAGGCATCCGATTACGTAATTCAAGGCTATTGTACAATGCTTCTCTTCTTCTTATGAGTTACATATGAGTTGTATTAGGCCATTGACTATTCTTCGTTTTTTGGCATCTTAGCATTATTAGGATTTCTACATCAAATGTATTTTGAATCCGTGGACCCACTTGATCATTGATTTAGCATAAGAATTAACTTAAATATCCATCTAAATTGGCTTAACAAATTAATATATTTAGTGCCTACATTTCTTTTGTGATTATAATATTTTAGAACGATTCTACACTCTAGGATCTACTTAATGTAAATATACAGCTTTTTACCTGTAATTAACTTGTCTCATCCAAACACAAAAACCAACTTATGTAACTAACTTACAGCTCATCCAAACATTAAAAATAATAATAATAATAAATAAATAAATAAATAAATTACAACTCATCAAAACACAAAAACCAACCTACCTGTAAGTGACTTACAGCTTGCATTATAACATAATATTTTGTAAGCAACTTCCACCTATAAGTAACTTACCTGCAAGTAAGAAGTTATAAGCATCCAAATAGACCCTAATGCTTCCCAAATAGGATATTTATAGGCAAAGGCTGAGAACAAGGGAAACATTCCGCACTCTAATAGCCCATAGGGATACAAGGTGACAATTGTTCCCTACTAGAGGGGTTAAGATGACAATGTATCACACTAAAACAGGGGTTAAGATGACAATTGTATCACACTAAAACAGCAAACACATGATGCGTTTAGATTGGTTGAGCTCAAAAGGCCCGCTTTGAGATGGCCCAACACTCTGTAACAACGTCGTTCATAGACAGCATCGCCCAGTTTTAAGAAAATGACTGTATCTTCTTTGTTATAATTTTGATTGAGATGATCTTAGGCTCCTTGAATTGAAAAGATAATTGACTAAGCTTTCCAACAAGCTAAAATTCAGGATCGTTGGAGTCCATTTGGCCGACTAGACGTAGCCCAAATTCTTAAATGTTGTGGCCTGCACTACCTTTCATGATGAGGTTCGCACATCTTCATTGATGAAACAATATCTCCTTCAATATAGTTCAAATGAGGGTGATTTTGGTCTCATTGGAAAGATGATTGATTAAGCTTTCCAATGAACTACAACAGAGTTTTGTAAATTTTGGCCAATTGGATGTCTTGAAGTTCCCCAACCAGATTACCAGATCAACCTAATCAATGGACCAAGGCATCTAAGCAGTGGGATGCTAAATTGACGTATTGGAGATCTTAAACCTGTCATACTGGCAGAAAAATGATCACATGAACTCAGAACTCCATAGTAAATTACAATAGAGCTATGCTGGGCCATGTGCTGTATAGCATCAACCCAACCAACACCTGCTCCCCATAATGGACGCCCCAAAATTGAGGAAGTTAAAATCATCAGGTGGGCCATACCATGACAATAATAGACTACCACCTAAAGTTCTCTTCATTTACGTACCAGCCTGATGTCTGGATGGGACTGATTTTTGGGGCATCCTATATTTGTGGTGGCGGAATCAGGCTGGATGCCATATACAGCAAGGGGAGCCAACTCCATGAGATTATATTCTCCAAATGCATCATCCTTCAAATCATTTTACCCTTGCCCTTTAAAATGAAAGTAATAGTAAAGATGGATCAGGACATATATAGGACATGTTGCGCATGAGTTACAAAAGCAAACGGTCTTTAGTTTTACAATAACGAGTGCAATCCAGATAGATGATAATGCAGAGACTTTAGGGTCCACGTCCCATCGCTTGTTCTGCTGGTGGGATCATAACCACAACTGACCGCCCATTAAAACCAGGATGAGGAAGCCTGCGGCGCAACTCTCTTCCTTCTTGGCACAGAGCACATGTATGGCAGAAGAAGTGGGTTGTAAAATCACATGCTGATTCACAATTCTCGCGTTGCACTTCGTCTTCTATGATGCCTCTGCAGCATCCACAGGATCTAGATAATGCCTCGCAGCTGCCCTGTTCTCCAAACAATAACACAAAGGGGCAATAGCACCACTTCCATATTTTGCTTTCTAAACAAACTGGAAACAACATAATGCATCAAGCACCACAAGGAAAAAAAAAAGTCGTATGTTTCGCAGGCAAACACTTCCGCATAATTAAAAAAATAAATGGCCATCTTGCATATGCTTTAGTCTGATTGCCATGCTCATCAAGAATCTTTTCCTGATTTCCCAAATGTTGATAAAAATACCTTTGCCATTGTAAGGTTTTTTTTTTCCCAACAACCAAGAGGTTGGAATGGACAAAAAATCATACTTCTCCAAGTTGTGCTGCAGACATAGCATGTCAAGTAAAATCACATCTAAAAGCAGCATCACCTTTTCAGTGTAATTTCAAAAATAAAATAAAAAGACCAGCTTGGGTAGCAGAATTGAGCTTCCCACTTGGGGGGCATCCACACGTGGAGAAAATGTAAAGATACTCAAAACACTAACTTTGCATGTCAGTATGGTCCAGACACCCATTTGTGACCAATAACTTCTTAATCATGATAGATGACAACATCCTATAGCATGTAGAAAAAGATAAAAGAGGGGAAAAAACGCACACAGGGACACATTGTCTTGATACAAAAGTGCCAATAGAAACAAAGCATGCCTGAGCTTAATGTATTTCCCCAGAATTATTAGGGAGGGTGATCTGCATTGAAGAGTAACTATGATCTAAAGAGAGAGTGCCAAAATTTGACAGCACTAAAATGTTCTCATAATTTGAAACAACGAAACAGTTATATCTATCAAAAGAGAGGAAGCCAGCCTCAAACACAAGAAAACTATTTTCGTCTACATAATGCAAGATGCCCTTAATTGGACAAGCTTGTTCTACTGCGAATGCCCGTATAAGCATTCCTTTGACAGGCCTTATACAGGTAATGATTAAACCTGCAGCTGAGGGGCTCAAATGCCTTTGTGCAGTAAACCATCATCATCCACATTTGAAACAGCTCCGCATTGAAGCCAGTTTATACCAATGGATCTCCTTTCTTGTTCTTATTCTTCTCCTCCTACTTATTCTCCTTTTCCATGCTCTTTTTTTTATTCGAAAGGTTCCTTTTCCACTCATTTCATTCTGAGTGTCACTAAGATACCGACAGGACTTGTACCAGAAGCCACCCCATGTGAGGATGCGGATTAGGGAGCTCACAACCCTCAGCGGCGGTGGGGTGATGTGGCGAGATTTGATTGGTAGGGCCATACACTGTCAGAGATGGGCCCTGGCCTTTTTTAAGGTTTTTTTTTGGTCGAGTATCTCTGACAGCATATGGCCACACCAATTAAATCTGGCCACGTCACCACACCACTGCTGAGGGTGGTGAGGGCCTCACTAACTAATCCACATCCATCGGCTGTTGAAAAAATCACTGGATTTTTGGGCCAAGTTTCATTTACTACCAGCAATACTCTACAAAATTTATAGACGAAACAAAGGGAAAACATACTACTGAGCACAACTGCTACCAGGGAGGGTAATCTGCTGCAACAGGAGCATCATCATGTAATCCGAAAATGAGCAATGTTGGAAGCTTCCTCATCAACGATGTAATTTTGTAATATATTAAACAAAAGCATTGCCCAGATTCAGTGTGTCCTGATTTCCGACAGTCTTGGTGCATGATTTTCCTTCTTGACAATACTACAGAGAGGGAGGGGTAATTTCTTCCCCCATACTAATTTTCCTTCTAAAACCGTTACTAATCCAGGAAATAAATTACAGAATTGGGGTTCCTGTGCTTCTGCTAGGGACTTCCAATATTTGTCTACAAACAATTGCAACATTGGCACTTGAAGAGGATGAACAATGACGGCAGTGGGGGGGTGACTCTAATTGTGGCAGGGGCTGGACCACGTTCGTCCCTGGGAAGTAACAAAGAAAGCTAAAGGGGCTTAATTTATTCTGTTTGCCTTCGACATTGACCCTAGGTGGATGGCTGACCATGTTGCTGCCATTTTTTAGAACTATGGGGTGATGGTAGAAATGTTGATTATGAGACAGATCAATGGAAAAACTGAGAAGGTTTGGGTTTGTCCTTTTTAGATGTAGGACAAAAATGCATGATCGGGTTCCTAGATGGCAAGGTCGGATGGAAACAGATTGATGTTTCACTTCACCAAATATAGGCATGAGCAGGCTGGGGAAAAAAAAAAAGTGTTTTTTTTTTTGTTTTTTTTTGAGAGATGGCTGGGGGAAAAAAAAAAGCTAATCAGTGCTGAAATGGGATAAGAGGGTTAGGAATTCAATTCGGATTGAAGGGGTAAATATGTTGGTCAAATAAGGGAAAGAATGATCTTATCAGGAGGTAAAAGTTGTGATGGGGAACGGCTAAGAAGGTAGTGATGGGGGACAGCTACAGCTAAGAAGGTAAAATCCCTGGTGAGGGCCACCAAGAAGAGAAGCCTGCTGAAGGCTTTCCTCTGAGTAGGATCACATCACATGAAGTGTGGGAGGCACCACTCCATGCATGGGACATCCAACCTTCAAAGCACCAGATGCAAGTGTTGGAGATTGATTCATGAAATGAAATTGGCGTATAGAGGATTAAAGTACTCACAGATGGTATATTACTATCAGAGTTTTGGAGGTCAACAGGGTTTTGCAGAAAATGGAACTGCAAATGGCCAATTCTCTGAGGCTCCTAAGCAGAACGTGCCATTAGGCTGCTTGGTGAAGGGATGACTCTTGTTTGGGGGATGGACTCAAAATTGGGATGGCATTGGACCTGAAAGAAATGTAACCAGAATTTGAGGGCTACTTTCTCACTTGAATATTAGGTCATTTCCTCATAAAGCTAGATGTTTCAATCTATAATTCCTTGTGAATCCAACAACCTAATCTGTAGGAGACAAGGTTAAGAAAATTACAACTTTGATTATTTCTGCTTCAACAGGCAAAATGACTGAACTTCAATTCAATAGTCCATCCAAAAGCACCAATAGCAAATGCATCAACCACAGACTTCTAGTAATTTTTTTCACTTAAGCAATATATTTATAAACTAGACATAAGAACAAACAAGTACTATCAAGCTTTAACATTATAAAAACCTAGTTATTGGAACTTACAGCTACACCCATTGGCCCCCAAGGCCCCAATAGATTCCTTGGTGGGAAGCTTTTGTTGGAGTCATGTGTAATTCTCTGAAAAACATTCTAAAGAAGTTGCTGAGTTTGAGAAAATTTTCCTTTAGAACTATTCTCAATCATAAGTTTGGAAATGCTGTCTCCAAAGGTGGATGGCCCTCTCTTGTGGAAATTTAAATGCGGACTGCTCATCAGTCTGGTCAAGATGGCAACAGTAGCATTAACTTCATTGCAAGGGATTCCAATGGAAAGCACATCATTTGTGTCCCTCCAGAGCTGGGGATGTGGTGGAAGCCGAAATCAGAGCGATTGTGAAGGATTATAGATGAAGGTTGTGATACCCAGATGGGGGGATTGTTGAACGAATTTCAACATCAACTATCCATGGTTTAGGAGTAAGTTTGCGGAACCATGGAGGTTAGGAGTTAGGATTCTATGTAATGAGCTTGAAGAGGAGGTAGCTACAACAAAAAAATTCGTATCCGGTGTCAGTGCAGCAGCTAATTCCAAAGCCATCTCGCTGGCTAAAGATAGAGCCCTTGGACCATCTACAAATAATTTTCGTATCAATCCAAAAAAAAAACCAGGTGCACATCTAGCAACAGGACTTGGTCTCATTGAGAAGTTGGGGATATCCAAAAACAAATGTTTTCTAAGATTGTGGAGAAAAACATTAATCTCACAATTTTGGTGACAAACTATAGCAGGATCAGCTTTTAGGTTCCAGTTAGTTACTGATTTCTCACATGCAACAGTAAGAGCTTTTAGAAGTGGAGAATCTTCAATTACTCCCACTGATAGAACATGGTGCCATTCAACCTTTGTCCTTTTCCTCGTACATTACTTGTGAAACCATGGAAGTTAGCATTTCTATGTAATGAGCTTGCAGAGGTAGCTACAACAAAATTTCCATTTCTGGTGTAATCATGGCAGCTAATTCCAAAGCCATCTCGCTGGACAGGATGGAGCCTTTTTGACTGCCTACAAATAATTTTTGTCATCCATCAAAAATAAAAACAAACATGGACACATCTAGCAATGGAACTTAGTCTCACTGAGTAGGGGATTTCCTAAAACATGAATTTCTTCTAAGATTGTGGAGAAAAACATTGATCTCACAATCTTTGTGACAAACTATAGCAGGATCAGCTTTTATGTTCCAGTGAATTAACTGATTTCTCACATGCAACAGGAAAAGAGCTTCCAGGAGTGGAGAATTTCCAATTACTCCCAGTAACGATACATGGCGGCATTCAACCTTTGTTCTTTCCACGTGCATTGCTTGGTGGCGTTCAGTCTTTTTTCTTTCCCAAGTGCATTGCTGATCAAGTTAACAGTGAATTTTGAAGCAACAATAGTCCCAACTCGTTGTACATTTTTCTGTTTTCCATAGTTTGATGACCATGATACAAACATGGGTGCAACGGTCAAATTTTTTCAAACAGACATCACCATCACACAAAATGCAGCATTGCATTGGAAAGAGGGAAAGGTTGCAGCAGAAAATGAAGAGTTGAAAGAACCCTAAAACTACATCATTTCCAAGGAAAACGACGAATTAGTGAAAAAAGGGGCAAGAGAGGAAAAAAAAAAGTCTAAAACTGTCTCGGTACCAGTAGGATCAAAATTTAATCAATAGCAGTATTTATCTGCAAACAAAGAAATCAAAAATACAGAAATTTTTAAGAAGAAAAACTTGCCTCAAGATTGAACTTCTGGCGGATTGCTGTGCGGCTTGGATATGAGAACCAGGGTGCCAAGTAATTCGAACCAAAAAGGGAATTTCCAAGCAGATAAAGACCGGTGTAAGGCAAGCAGTGATTTGCAAAAGTGCCTGGACTTGCTCCCAGCCTCTCAGCATTACTGCCATACAGGATACAAGGAGCAAAACTTCCAAGAAGACCTGATCAATTTATCATGGCTGTCAATTTAAATAAGATCAAAACAGAATATGATATAGTTTGAACCTTCAAAAGTAAAAAATATGAGATGGTGCGTATCAGACCAATCAAGAGATTTTCAGCACGTTGGTCAGCAAGCACAATAAGCATTGGTGGGTAAGTAGAAATTTAGCTTCTGTAAACCAATATCCTTACCAAGGGACTACAAGGTGATATCCCATGCTAGGTGCTAAGGAAATTCCCTAGGGTTCATGGAAATCAGAGAAGAAGGATCTCCAAAAGAAAGGTCCTTGCTTCAATAAAGATTTTATTAGTGCCTCTAGAATTATGTAAGTAAGTATACTTATGTGCAATTATTGCTCATATTTGATGTTCCCTACAATAACCATATGAGAATTACTGAGATATACTACTCAAAAGTATGCTTCTTGGAAATTCCATAAAGTCCACACGCTAATCATCTCCCTAGTACTCATTTACCTGAGGGACATCAATTAGGGAAGCCATTATGATGATGGGCCATAAACCAAAGGCCAAGTAATCGGACCCTGGTAGCCATATGATTAATTTATTCAATTAACAGTTAAAAACTGTTCAAACAATTGATGACTGATGAGAGATGATCAGCATTGAGTGAGCAGTAGACAAAACTAATGAAGTGTTTGAATTGTGGTGAGTAGAAATTTAGCTTCTGTAAACCAATATCCTTTACCAAGGGACTACGAGGTGATATCCCATGCTAGGTGCAAAGGAAATTCCCTAGGGTTCATGGCAATCAGAGAAGAAGGATCTCCAAAAGAAAGGTCATTGCTTCGATAAAGATTTTATTAGTGCCTCTAGAATTATATAAGTAAATATACTTATGTGCAATTATTGCTCATATTTGATGTTCCCTACAATAACCAAATGAGAATTACTGAGAAATACTACTCAAAAGCAATGTTGTGAGTAGCGTGCGTAGCGTAGCGGTAGCGTACGCTACGTAGCGTAGTGTAGCAAAATCGCTACGTAACGCAGCAAATAGCGTATATCCCCTGTAGCACACTAATGCAGACACCAGGCCATTCAAAGTATATCAACGCAGGAGGCGTGCGTTACCCGTGTCAATGTGGTTAGATGACGGATACGGGTCGGGTCTCTAGAGGTTGAAGGCCGTACACATGTGTTCGTGACATGTGTAAGTTACTTAGAGGAGACATTTGGACCGTTGGATCGCGAGGAGGGTGTGATCGGACCGTTGGATCGTCACGGCCCACCTTCATTACGCCACCTTCACAGCGTTATCATCGGAGCCCATCGGGCATCTTAAATTTGCATTTAGTCTATGAACATTTGATTTATTTAGATTTTGAGACAGTTTGCGCACAATTTTGTGCGAATTTCTTTTTTTTGAACCTTTTTTTTTAGGGGTATTTTGACGATTTCATGTAATTACGAATTTATAAGGGTTGCCCTAAACCTAGAGCATGTTATGTTATGTTTATGAAAAAGAAAAGGTTTGCTTCTAACAATTTCGTCTTCGACTTCCAGTGATTGAAAGAGGGCGTGAGGCCCAGGTAAACGATTTCTCATCCTCTACTTCTTTCTCCTTCTCTCTTTTCTCAAGGTACTCTTTTCTTTAACCCCATCCACTTCCTTTTCTCCTAGAATATTTAGATCTAGAAGCCAAATCTTATTTCTTTTTATCTAAATCATTAGATCTCAAAAGATTTTCATCCCCACATAAAACCCATTACCAAAATCTAAATTTGAAGAACCACCAATTCTTTTCTGAATTTTTCAGATTTCCCAATCCAGGAAATTCCTATTTTTCTGGATTAGAAAATCCACTTGGATCGTTAGACGGACCTATTGCAAGACGAAAGTTCTATCTTTCGCCGGATCCAACTAAACTCAGATTTTAAGATTCAATACTTCGTGTTTGTGATGAATGGCCATAATCAATACTATATTAACCTTATTTTTTTCTTGTTTTATGATGTATAAGGCTGATATTTTATTTTATTTTTTAAGATTGCATAAATCTGCCCCTTTCATATATCATGCTCATTTAAGGTTGGATTAGGTCGACCTATATCAAATTTTTGGTATCAAAGCTTAGGTCCTTGCATTGGGTCGTCTTAGATCGAGTTATCAAGAGTCTAGATTTTTATTTTATTTTATTTTTTTTCTAGGGTTTCATGCATTGCATATAAAGTCTAGATCTGAAATTTTCAAACTTGCACACAAAAAAAAAAAAAAAAAAAAAAAAAAAAAGAGTCTATATCTGAATTTTTCCACATTTGCATCATTCTAAAGGTTGGGATCATCGGTGTCCATAGTCTTGTGTCAAAACAATCTTTTAGAGTCGTGTTTTAGGAAACCTAAGTTGACTCTTATTGTGTATGCCCAATCGAACTGGTAGAGGATTTGATCTACACCCGATTTTCAATATGGAATAGTTAACCGAGATGATGAACACGATCAACCAACGTTTGGCCACCATTGAGGCGCAATCTAGGAACACGAATACCCGTATGAATCAGATAGGAGTGTCCCTAAGAGAAATCTCCAACATTGGCGGGGATGAACAGTCTCACATGGGGGGAGTAGTTAAGGAACAGGTAGGAAATCGTGGTAGAGGTCGTGGAGTACGTGGCCGAGGGGTAGGACGTGGAGGGGCACGAAATCCGCAGCCCGTTGTCGAGTATCAAGACCGTTATGATGTCGATGAGAGGGTCCTAAAGAGTGTTAAAGTAGATGCTCCTAATTTTGATGGGCGTCTTGACCCAAAAGCATTCCTTGATTGGTTAGCGGACATGGACCATTATTTTGAATGATATGAGATGTCTGAGAACTGACAAGTGCGGTTTGAAAAGATGAAACTTGTAGGTCAAGCTAAATTATTTTGGACAAATACGGAGCGTAGGATCAAGAGATCAAGAGGTGTCTCAGTCGCGCATTGGGTAGAGATGGAGTTATTAAAGGAAAAATATCTTCCTCTCTTTTACCGTCAAAAGCTCCTAGATCAATGGCAAGCATTCCGCCAAGGATCTATGTCGGTTGCAAATTACATCGCAAAATTTGAGGAGTATATGATGCGGTGTGAGATTCAGGAGGATTTCTTAGTGACGCTGGCGCGTTTCAAGGTCGGTCTTCGCATGGATCTACAGCGTGAGCTTATGACCCATGCAGCGGGTGACTTGGATCAAGCTTACCAAGTTGTACAAGAGTTAGATCTTTACCTAAAGTCTCTTGTTACGAGGCGCTTTGAGTCTCGAGACTCTACTATTAGATCTGGTTTTCAGGGAACCAAACCTAATATTGGAAGTCAGCCTAGGGCACAAGCTAGTACACCGCTTAAGCCTAAGGATGATAAGGGAAAAGGTGTCCTTAGTGCCAATCCTGGTGGTGGTAGTCATTTGAGATGTTATGAGTGCGGAGGTACAGGTCATTTCGCATACTAGTGCACGGCAAAGACTCGCGGGAAAGCCTTAGTCATAGACGAGTCAAATGAAAATGCGGATGATATGGGTGATTATGAAGTTGAGGAATATCACCCAGAGATAGGTACCAGTGATTATGAAGAAAAAGAACCGGAGACTGCACCACTAGCTGTAGTTAGATGTGCTTTAGCGCAGGCCAAAGAGTGATGATTGGCGCAGAAGCACAATTTTCTACACGTTTATCAAGAGCGGTGACAAAAATTGCAAAGTCATCGTGGATAGTGGTAGTTGCACCAACGTGGTCTCAGCTAGCACAGTCACTCGTTTGGGTTTGAAGCCCATTCCTCACCCTCAACCCTACAAGGTTTCTTGGGTTGACATATCTTCTATGCCTGTGTCCCAGCAGTGTTTAGTCCCCATCCAAATCAGTTCATATCAAGACATGTTGTGGTGTGATGTTTTACCTATGGATGTAGGTCACATCATTCTAAGGAGGCTATGGTTATACGATAGAGATGTCACGATTTTTGGTCGCTCGAACGTGTGTACATTCACGCATGAGGGCAAGAAAATCAAGATTAATCCGTTGCCACCCAAAGAGCCACACGGACAAGGCTAGGGATGTGAAAACGAGTGAGTCAAGGAAGGATATGAGGAAATCTATTCTAAAGTCTCTACATATCATAAATGCAAAAAAGTTTGAGAAAGAGACAGCGGATGATTCGACGGTGTATGCCCTAATAGCTAGGGAAGTTACACCCGAGGTTCATGTAGAGTTACCCCCTGAGGTGACTTCGGTTCTTGAGGAGTACAGTGATGTATTCCCTGAGGATTTACCAAATGAGCTTCTAACTATGCGTGACATCCAGCATGCCATTGATTTTGTCCCGAGGTCTACTTTACCGAACCTTCCTCATTACAGAATGAATCCTGTAGAGCATGCAGAGTTGCATGGACAAGTAAATGAGCTCCTGCAAAAAGGTTTCATCCGTGAGAGCATGAGTCTGTGTGCCGTACCAGCGCTATTAACGCCTAAGAAAGATGGTACGTGGCGGATGTGTGTGGACAGTAGGGCCATTAATAAGATCACGATCAAGTATCGGTTTCCGATACCGAG
This sequence comes from Magnolia sinica, assembly GCF_029962835.1. Classification (NCBI taxonomy): domain Eukaryota; kingdom Viridiplantae; phylum Streptophyta; class Magnoliopsida; order Magnoliales; family Magnoliaceae; genus Magnolia; species Magnolia sinica. The sequence goes on from NC_080580.1 coordinate 51,657,579, forward strand.
GCTTGATGATATGTTAGACATGATGGCCAGATCCACCATTTTTTCCAAGATAGACCTCAAGAGCGGGTATCACCAGATACGCATACGCCCTGAAGATGAGTGGAAGATAGCCTTCAAAACGAAGGATGGGTTGTACGAGTGGTTGGTCATGCCCTTTAGCTTGACTAATGCACTCAGTACTTTTATGCATGTGATGACCCAGGTCTTGAGACCGTTTATGGGGAAGTTCTTAGTGGTTTATTTTGATGACATACTCATATATAGTACCACTAAAGAGCTACATCTCGACCACTTGAGGCAGGTCTGTAGTGTCCTAAGGGCGGAGAGGTTATATGCGAACCTTAAGAAATGTTCGTTCCTGTCTAATAGGGTTGTCTTCTTAGGGTTCATAGTGTCGTCTGTAGGGATGCGAGCAGATCCAGAAAAAGTCAAGGCTATAGTTGACTGGCCTGAACCGCGGAACATACATGAAGTGAGAAGCTTTCATGGCTTAGCCACATTTTATCGTCGGTTCATTCGAGGGTTTAGCACTATTATGGCCCCAATTACTGATTGCATTAAAAAGGGAGAGTTCATATGGTCTAATGCCGCAGCTAAGGCATTTAAAGATATTAAGGGCAAGATGATAAAGGCTCCCGTCATGCGTCTTCCAGATTTTTCTAAAGTCTTTGAAGTAGCGTGTGATGCTTCAGGCGTAGGTATAGGAGTACTAAGCCACGAGAGTCATCCAGTTGCCTATTTCAATGAGAAATTGAGTGAGGCAAAACAAAAGTATTTCACCTATGACAAAGAATTTTATGCGGTTGTGCAGTCGCTACGTCATTGGCGTCATTATCTTCTACCGTAACAATTTGTCTTGTTTTCTGATCACGAGGCTTTGAGGTATTTGAATTCTCAAAAGAAGCTTAACCCAAGGCATGCCAAGTGGGCAACATTTTTTCAGGAATATTCATTTGTCCTAAAACATAAAGCCAGGAGCAAGAACAAACCAGCCGATGCCCTTAATAGGAGAGTAATGTTGCTCAACTCCTTGAGTGTAGAAGTTGTCGGGTTTGAGCAATTGAAAGACGAGTATCCCATGTGTCCAGATTTTGGAGAACATACGTGTCACTCTTAGGTGCCCAGCATAGTTCAGGTGAGTTTGTACTAAAAGATGGTTTCCTTTTCAAAGGAGACTGACTTTGTATTCTCCGCACTTCCCTCCAGGATTTCCTTGTTTGGGAGCTTCATGTTGGAGGTATTGCTGGCCATTTTGGTTAAGATAAGACCATCGCCCTAGTGGAGGATCGATTTTATTGGTCAAGTCTCAAGCGAGACGTAACCAAAATTTTAGGGCAATGTCGAGCATGTCAACTGGCAAAACAAAAAGAAGCAAAATACTGGATTGTACACACCATTGCCAGTGCCACACGCGCTGTGGCAAGACATCAGTATGGATTTCATGCTTAGACTTCCCAAGACAATTAAAAAGCACGATTCCATTTTTGTGGTCGTAGACCGTTTCTCAAAAATGACCCACTTTCTCCCTTGTTCTAAAACCTCAGATGCGTCCAACATAGCCAAGATTTTCTTTGAGGGGGTGGTTCAATTACATGGTTTGCCTAAGACCATAGTGTCTAACAAAGATGTCCAGTTTACTAGTTATTTTTGGAAGACATTATGGCATATGATGGGTATGAGACTCTAGTTCTCGTCTGCCTACCATCCTCAAACTGATGGCCAAACTGAGGTTGTGAATCAAAGTCTCGGAACTCTACTACGATGTTTGGTAGGTGAACGCATTAAAACATGGGACTTATTCCTACCAGTCGCTGAGTTTGCATATAACAGTTCAGTTAATCGGTCTACGGGTATGAGTCCATTCAAGATGGTTAGTGGTTACGAACCTAGACTACCCATAGATTTGTTACCTATGTCAGTCACCTAGAGGACCTCAAAGTCAGCCGATGCATTTTCCCATCACATTCATGAGTTGCATGCAAAGATTAGGAGGCGGATAAATGCTAGTAATGAACAATACAAAATTTTAGCTGACTTACATCGTAGAATTCAAGAATTTAATAAGGGCGATTATGTAATGGTTAGGATGAGGCCAGAACAGTTCCCACAAGGTACCGTTAAGAAGTTACAAGCACGCAGTGCTGGACCATTTAAGATTCTGAAAAAGATTGGGTCCAATGCGTATGTGATAGATCTTCCACCTCGCATGGGGATTAGTTCAACATTCAATGTGGATGATCTAATGCCTTGTTCAAGCCATCCCATAGACCCTAATTTTGTTACAAACCATTGGCCAATTTCTAAATTTTCTTCCCAACCTACACCACCTATGCCTACTATACCTGAGAAAAGAGAAGAAATTGAAGGAATTGTGGATGAGCAAAGTGTTTCCACTCGGGACGGTGGATTTCAGAGGTACTTAGTGAAGTGGAAGAACAGACCATCATCCGACTGTACATAGTTGACGGAAGCAGAGTTGCAGCAACTAGATCCAGATTTGTTAAAAAAGCACAAGAGTTTTATCTCGCCGGAGTCTAGATCTTCTCAGCCGAGAGGAGTTGATGCGGACACCAGGTCATTCAAAGTATATCAACGCAGGAGGCATGCGTTACCCGTGTCAATGTGGTTAGATGACGGATACGAGTCGGGTCTCTAAAGGTTGAAGACCTTACACATGTGTTCGTGATATGTGTAAGTTGCTTAGAGGAGACATTTGGACCGTTGGATCGTCACAGCCCACCTTCATTACGCCACCTTCACGGCGCTATCATCGGGGCCCATCGAGCATCTTAAATTTGCATTTAGTCTATGAACATTTGATTTATTTAAGTTTTGAGACAGTTTGCGCACAATTTTGTGCAAATTTCTTTTTTTTTTTTGAAACTTTTTTAAGTAGGGGTATTTTGGTAATTTCATGTAATTACGAATTTATAAGGGTTGCCCTAAACCTATAGCATGTTATGTTATGTTTATGAAAAAGGAAAAAGTGAGCTTTTTGCTTCTGACAATTTCGTCTTCGACTTCCAGTGATTGAAAGAGGGCGTGAGGCCCAGGTAAACGATTTCTCATCCTCTACTTCTTTCTCATTCTCTCTTTTCTCAAAGTACTCTTTTCTTTAACCCCATTCTCTTCCTTTTCTCCTAGAATCTTTAGATCTAGAAGCCAAATCTTGTTTCTTTTATCTAAATCATTAGATCTCAAAAGATTTTCATCCCCACATAAAACCCATCACCCAAATCTAAATTTGAAGAACTACCAATTCTTTTCTGAATTTTTCAGATTTCCCAATCCAGGAAATTCCTATTTTTCTGGATTAGAAAATCCACTTGGATCGTTAGACGGACCTATTGCAAGACGAAAGTTCTATCTTTCACCGGATCCAACTAAACTCAGATTTTAAGATTCAATACTTCATGTTTGTGATGAATGGCCATAATCAATACTATATTAACCTTATTTCTTTCTCGTTTTATGATGTATAAGGCTGATATTTTATTTTTTTTGAAGATTGCATAAATCTGCCCCTTTCATATACCTTGCTCATTTAAGGTTGGATTAGGTCGTCCTACATCACGCACGCTACAGGGGTCGTAGCGTACGCTACAAATTCATAGCGTGTAACGCAGGTAGCGTGCACTACCTGTTCTTTTTTGTTTTCACTATATTAAACAGTGGTGAACTCACACCACAAGCAACAACTTGAGTTTAAAAAATTAAACAAATTAAATAAAATTAAATTTAAAAAAAAAAAAAAACCTATTCGAAAGGGCTTCCAGACGCAAACCGACGCTGACGACGCTGCTCCTCTCCCCACTCTTCAATCTTGAGATCGAAAAGCTACTTCCAGACGCAAGCCGACATTGCTCCTCACCCCACTCTCCAATCTTGAGATCGAAAAGCTGCTTCCAGATGCAAACCGATTGGCTGTGGAGCTTCAACATTTGCAGGTTTCACTGATTCAATCTCATCTTAAGACAAAAACAAGTACGCTCGTTCTTTTTTTTTTTTTTGAATTTTTTTCGATGTACACTGACAATAACCTAGTATTTTCAGTTTTTTCCTCATTTTTTCCCTTTTAAAATGCTGATTACTGTCTTTTTTTGTTCTTTATATTTTTTTCATTTCTTTTTCTGTGGTATGGCCCACGTAGGCCCCACTGAGGTGCGTGAAGGCGTGGATGTGCATTATTTTCTATAATGTGGCCCACGTGGGGCCCACTGAGGTGCGTGAAGGGGTGGACGTGCATTATTTTCTATAATGTGGCCCACGTGGGGCCTACTGAGGTGCGTGAAGGGGTGGATGTTCATTGTTTTCTATGATGTGGCCCACATGGGGCCCACTGAGGTGCGTGAAGGGGTGGATTTGCATTGTTTTCTATGGTGGGCCCACTGTGGTGTGCAAGTGGTGTGCATATGTTGATTTTTGTGATTCACTGATTTGTTTGTGACGTGTTTTTTTTTTTTTGGTTAACTAGTGAACTAAAGAGAGAAAAATGTTTGAAGAAAAAGAGAGAGAGATTTTGCATGGAAATATGTGACTGATAATCCACTTGGACAATCTCATAGAAATTATGTGCAATGCAAATTTTGCGGTCAAAGTTGTACAAGAGGCGTGACTCGCCTAAAGAATCATTTGACTGGAACCCACAATACGATAAAGTCGTGCTCAAAAGTGACGGAAGAAGCCAAGGAGGAGTGTAGAAAGGCTTTAAAGGAATATCATGACGGAAAAAATAAAAGAAATGAGGTGTTTCGAGATATTGGGAGAGGGGGATCGACATATCTTTCTGGTTCTACAAGTGATAGCGCCAGTGTGGGTAATGATACTTTCATTGGCAGCCAACTTGGTAGTGGATCTTCTGGTAATCAACCAATGGCAAGAGCAAGGGGTCCTATGGATCAATTTGTTAGTAGTAAGCAACGTCAATCCACAATGAATTCAAGGTGGAAGAAGGAAGAAAGAAAAGAAGTATGCAGGGTGATTGGAAGATTATTTTTTTTTGGGGAATGCTTTGTCCTTCAACCTGTGTAATAGCCCATACTTTTCAACATTGTGTGGGGCTATTGGCAAGTTTGGACCGGGATTGAAGCCACCATCCATGCATGAGATGAGAACATGGATACTAAAAGAGGAGGTTGCTAATATTGATAGTTTAATGAAAGCATACAAAGCTTCCTGGAAAACTTATGGATGTTCAATTATGTCTGATGGTTGGACGGATGAAAAGAATAGAAGCATCATTAACTTTTTGATTAATTCTCCAATCAAAACAATGTTTTATAAGTCTATTGATGCTTCAGATTCAATAAAAGATGGAAATTTGTTATCCAAATATCTTGATGAAATTGTGGAAGAAATTGGGGAAGAAAATGTGGTCCAGGTTATCACAGATAACCATTCAAGGTATGTGAGTGCTGGGAAGAAGTTGATGGATAAGAGGAAAAGTATATATTGGACTCCGTGTGTTGTACACTGCATAGATCTGATGTTGGAGGATATTGGAAAAATGAAAATATATTCTGAAACGCTTGAAAAGGCAAGGACAGTGACCAAGTTTATTTATGGGCATGGAATTGTATTAATCATGATGAGAAGCTTCACAAATAACCATGAGCTTCTACGGCCGGCAGTGACACACTTTGCAACATCATACCTCACCCTTCGAAGTATTTACAAGCAAAAGAATGGTCTTATAGCCATGTTTGCATCGGAACAATGGTGCTCATGTTCTTGGGCTAAAAAACCTGAAGGAATAAAGGTACGGGCTATTATAATGTTTGATCTGAAGTTTTGGCCGAATGTTGCCTTATGTGTTAAGAGCACCATGCCATTGTTAAGCGTTTTAAGAGAAGTAGATTCAGAAGAGAGGCCAGAAATGGGGTTCATTTATGAATTGATGAACTTAGCAAAGGAGAAATTTGCATTTAATTGCAATGATGTAAAAAAGAGATATGTTCCAATTTGGAACAAAATAGATAAAAGATGGACTCCTTAGCTTCATCGTCCTCTACATGCTTTGAGGATTTAGCGAGTACTATTTGAATCCTCAAATATGGTACTCAGATAAGTTCTCTACACACCCCGAGATAAAAAAGGGGGTTGTTAGAGTGCATGGATAGGATGATCCCCCATGAAGAGCATGTTGATGTTGATATTCAGTTGGATGAATATGAGAAGAGAAGAGGGGATTTTAGCCCTTGCCTTAAACTCGAAACCATGACAAGGCATTCCCTAGGTAATTTATAATTTTATATTTTGATATTTTCATTTTTATGTAAATTATATTTTTATAATTGGTGAAAGTATTTTGTTAATTTATAAATTATAACTAATTTATGCAGCTGATTGGTGGGAACGCTTTGGACATAGAACTCCACAGCTTACAAAGTTTGCAATACGAGTTTTAAGCCTCACATGCAGTGCTTCTGGCTGTGAGAGAAATTGGAATACTTTTGAGCAGGTGACTTTTGTACCATTCAATATTCTAAATTGGCTAATTTTTATTTAGTAGATTAGCAAGTCTTTGATAATTGACTGACATAGATCATCATATGATCAAATCCACACAAAGAAGAGAAATCCGCTAAAGCAACAAAAGCTCAACTCTCTAGTATATGTGATGTATAATATGAAACTGAGAGAAAGAAGCATGAAGAGAAGGGCGGCAATGGATCCAATATTGGTGGACCACATTGAATCAGATGATGAATGGATTGCTGAGAAAGAAGGCCCTGTTCTCCCAACTGATCCATCATGGCTCGAAGATCAAAATATGGCCTTTGATATTAGTGCCATTACAACTATTCCAGAGTCTGACGATCTAGTTGACAGCAATGCACCATCAACATCTAATATTTCTGAAGGAGTTTGCCCCCCACCTTCCTCAAAGAAAAGGAAGGCAACTACTTTAAGTGTTTATAGTTATAGACTAAATTACATGAACATTTTTAACAAAGAAAGTAAAAGACCAATGAATCTCTTCTTCTTTTTTATGTGTAGGTGGTCCCATGGGAAGATTTCTTACTCCTATAAGAGAGGAAGGAGATATAGGAATGAGTGTTCATGGCGTGGATGATGTACATGCAGATGTAGATGCTAATGCTGATCATGAAAGGCCTAGACCTGGTGACGAAGTGAATGAGGATGACGACAACGACGATGATCTATTAGATGAAGATGACCTTTAGAGTTTAGACACTAGAGTCTAGAGACTAATTATTGAGAATTTGAGATATTGATTTTGAGGAATGTGACATTTGTACTGTACTTAATGCTCTTAACTTTGGGATTTTTATTTTGAAGAATGTGACATTTATATATTTTGCTTTTTTCTTACTATTTAACATATATATATATATATGTAAAATAGAAGTATTGTATAGCTTACGCTACACGCTACACTATTTCGATACACGCTACGGAGGGTTGAACGCTACGCAACACACTACCGCTATTTAAAACACTGCTCAAAAGTATGCTTCTTGGAAATTCCATATAGTCCACACGCTAATCATCTCCCTAGTACTCATTTACTTGAGGGACATCAATTAGGGAAGCCATTACGATGATGGGCCATAAACCAAAGGCCAAGTAATCGGACCCTGGTAGCCATATGATTAATTTATTCAATTAACAGTTAAAAACTGTTCAAACAATTGATTACTGATGAGAGATGGTCAACATTGAGTGAGCAGTAGACAAAACTAATGAAGTGTTTGAATTGTCCAATCACAAAATGTTTTGACTACAGCCTTCCACAAAATGGTCCAAAAGACAGTCTCGATCCCCTACACATGTACGGTGATAATCTAGGCCTACAAAGGCCTAGGCAGACAGCCCAGATGATAGACGTAGGCCAAGTCACCTAGATCAATTGCCTGGGAGCCTTGGCGAACTGCCTTGGACTACATGGATTCTGCCAATTATATTAAATGAATTTTAGTAGAGAACAAGGCTGACATTTTTTGACACATGCAACATAGGTTCCCATCCATATAAAACCTGCATCACAATGAACCGCAAAGGGAAAATATCCAAGAACATTGTATAGCCCACAACCATCATAGTTATGGTCAAGCAGCATCAAGCATAATCAGAATTAGTTATCTTACATAGCACCCATTAACCTAGTACAAAATTAGCAGAGCAAATATCGACAAATTTGAAGAACTACCAGGAGCTTTATGAATTTTTTTGTTCTTGTTTGATGAAGTTACATGCTCTTGCTAGAAGTTTATATTCCCACAACTAAGCAAGTATACTTTGACAGACTCAACAAGGCCTTGGCAATAAAACATCTGAACGGTTCTGTTGACAAGTTAACTCGAAATGACATGCACAAGTCAAACGCATTACCAGTTTTGGGCTCATCAAATTCACAACACGATGCTTCCAATATTCATCCTAAAAATACTAGCCCAAAATTTCTAAAAAGGGGGATTATTAATGGTAAGAAAACTAAACCGAACAAAAAAAGGATGACAACGACAAAACTCATCGTCATGGCCACAGCCAAGATCATGACCACAAGAAAACAGTTCTCCAAGCAAAACATCGAGGAAATAGTTCCCATCAGAAAACCCTTGAATAGGTGAGAACGACCTGACGAATGCTCCGGAAACTCAAAACCTGTTACAGTTTCAATTTTCCTCACAATCATTTGTGCCTACCTATTCCGCACCAGACAGCAATGTTGTCAAATGGCATAAGTGATCAAACGCGACGCAAGGGAATGTACACAAATGCGATCACACAGCTCTTAAAGTTTTTTATTTTTAATAAAATTTTGGAAAAACCAAGGAAAATGGAAAGTTTTGAAAAAATCATGTAAAAATACTAACTAGTGTACGGAACTTTTTTCATAGTTTTATTACCAATTTCATTAAAATTGTGTTATATTTATAACATCTACTAGACTATTAGACTATAACAAGTCAACAAATATTACTCAAATGAATACATATACTAACAACTGTGGGGAAAAAAAAAACAATGTAGAAATTTTATTGAAGTGATTTTGAACAGAGATAATTTAAACTAGAAATGCATTGGCTAAGAGAGCCTTAAAACTTGAAGGAGTTCAGGGTTAGATATGCGACTCTATGGTCCAATTGTATAGGAAATTGTTAACTTGTGACCAGTGGGAGAGACTGCGGTTAGATAACTAAGGCCGTGTTTGTTAACGCTGAATTTTTGCACTTAACATGGAATGGGGAAAATTTTCCGTGTTTAGTGGTGTTTGTTAATGCGTTATTAACGCAGAAGACGGAAAGTGCTAAGTGGTTTTTCACTGAATTCTTTCCATGATAGGAGTCTGGCTTAATGGTGAACACGGAATGCGCTCTGTGATTTTTCATTAAACAAAAATTTTTTATTTTTAAAAGTACCCCTTTCAAGTGACTACGGAAAATTTTTTCTTTTAAATTGTTTGCACAATACAAAATCAACCTTTGTGAAACTTCTTTATGCCCTACCATGATTTATGCATTTGATCCACACCGTCCATCAACTTTTTCAGATAATTTAAGGTGTGATCCAATAAAACAAGCAGGTCCAATGATTAATTGGGCCATAAGGTGGGGATTGAACGTCCACCGTTAAAAACTTCTTGAGAGATGGAGAAGTTTCAGATCAAGCTGATATTTGTGTTTTCACTTCATCCATGTGTACATGACCTAATGAATAGGTTGGATGGTAACAAAACATCACAGTGGCCCTTAGAAAGGTTTCAACGATGGATGTCACTTCTGATTTCACGACCTCTGTTACCGCATGCGGCCGAGTTTCTTTTCTATATTGTTATTAAAAATAAGTGGGGTCCACTGTGATGATCTTCCGGAAGATCCACTCCATTCACCATCTTCAGCACCCCGTGCTAACCCATGGTCCCAAATTTGAAGTAGATCCAATCTTCAGGTGGGGCAAAGGATCCGCCTATGCATGACCCGTAACATTAAAACTCTTTACATTAACGTGTGCCGTGTAAACAGGGAAGTAACGTAAACTTGAATATTTTCGTGGAGTTCACTAGATTGTTTGAAGTGGTATAATCTACTCTGTTCACCGAGATTGGCACAACATGTTAGGACATAGGTCCAGAAATGGAGCAGGTATATTGATCGGGTGGGCCATGTATCCAGGTGATTGCCATCCACTTCTCAAGTAGCTTCCGATGTCCGTTATATCAAGGTGCGCCGTCCGAATGTCTTTAAATTTGTTGAACATTCCTCATTTTTCGTACTCTTTCCATCGGTCCAGTTTAGGCCTTGATCGACTATAGATGACCCACGTGCCTTTTTAAATGGACTAGCTCACTCGGTAATTCAAAATAATATTTGTGCATATTTATTTAACAAATTTTCAGGTAGTTTGGGCCTATACCTTAAGCTCTTAATGATGATCGGTTTATCATGATATTCACGTGGCCCATTTGGCGGATCCAACCACGATGGACGGTCATATGACATGCTAAAACTAGGAAGACTTGATTGTTGGTATTCTAGTCATGTATCCAGGTGATTGTATTGTCAGTTTTGTAATTGGATGGACATAAAGCGGGTTTATGAAGTGATTAGGGGTAAGACCGGTATATCGTTAGATTCGAGTGACTTTTTCACATGTCTAAGTTTCTCAAATTGTAATTCTAATGGTAAGTAAAGCATATTCATATGGTGTGAACAAGATGGACAAGTCATAATCTTGATCTGATAAGTGTACGAATGGATGTAGAGGTTAAGTAGCTAATTTATTACGATCTAAGGGCTAAAATTCAACGTGTATGATTAATTTATGATCATTAGGCCTAGTAAAAAATCTCACATGAGGCAGATTATGGGAACCATGTGATCTGGAATTCAGGGGTCTAGGTCAATGGCATTTTTATACCATCTAATATTTTAATTTTCTATTAAGTACTTTATAGTTTATTTGAATTAAATAGAATAATTTTATTTTCATTTAATAAAAAATAATTTCTTTATAATGTAAAGCATTTCCAAACAGGAGATAGATAGGGGCAAATGTGTCAAAATAACATATTTCAGACATTTCAGATGTTTGTTAACAAACAGATTGTTTCAAATTCAGTACTTAATTTTCAGACTTCAGCCATAGTTACCAAACAAGTTTTTTGACTTCAGATTTCAGATTCAGGTTTTGGATTTTAGATTCAGGCTTCAGATTTCAAATTCAGGTTTAGACTACAGATTTAACAAACGGGGCCTACGAGTTCCATAAATTGTCAAGTGTCAATTTTGGCAATAGATCAAAAGGGGCGTGATAGATTTTATTTGAGTTTTTTTAACGAAGTCGTCTTTCAAGTGATCTCGGGGCTTCATTTCTCGCTCTTATTCCTAAAATCAAGGGGGCGGAACAACTAAAAGGCTACAGGCCTATCAGTCTAATCGGGGACCTTATAAAATTCTTGCCAAGGTCCTTTCACTAAGATTTCGAGGAGCTCTTTGGAAGATTATTATATCTTATAATCAAGGCGCATTTTTTTGCAGGTGAACAGATTTTGGATAGCGCTCTTATCGCCCATGAATGCAACAATTTCAAAATTAGAGAGAGAAAAAGTGGGATAATTTCCAAGCTTGGCATTGAAAAGGCCTAAGATCATGTGGATTGGGAGTTTTTAAACTGGGTTTGAGAGATTGGGGTATGGTCAGAAGTGGAGGGGTTAGATCCAATCATGCGTACAATCAGCCTCCTCTATTTTGGTTAATGGATCGCCAAAAGGTTATTTTCAAGGCATCCAATGGTCTCATGCAAGGGGATCCCCTTTCTATTATCTCTAGTTATCTATTTGTTTTTATTGAGGAAGCACTTAGTAAGGTGCTTCATAAAGGGGAGGAGAATGGTTTAATTAATTGGTTCAAGGTGTAATATGTTGGGATTCAAATTAGCCATCTTTAACATGCAAATGATTGCTCCTGTTATGCAATGAGGATATGGTCTCAATAAATAACCTTCGAAAAATCATTATTTGTTTTGAAGTAGATTTGAGCTTAACAATTAATGTAGCCAAAACTAAAATGCTGTGAATTCATATTAGTGACGAGGACCTATTGCAATTAATGAGTGTTCTTCGACTGTAAGATGGGAGAGTTCCCCTCGAAATATTTAGGATTGCCTTTATGCATAGGGAAGCCAGCTAAACACCCTTAGGATAAGGTTATTGAAAGAATTGAGAGAAACTTATTGAGCTGAAAGTGTCAATATTTATCCTTGGGAGGGCGGTTGATTCTCATTAAAGTGGCTTTCTCTAATATGCCCATGTATTTTATGTCTCTCTTCAAATATCCTAAATCAGTTTTGGATAGCCTTGAATAGTTGAGAAGACATTTATTTTTCTGGAGAAGTGCTCAGTTTTGGATAGCCTTGAATAGTTGAGAAGACATTTATTTTTCTGGAGAAGTGCTAAGGATGAAAAGAAGTTTTCATCTCCTCATATGGGAAAGAGGTGTGCAAGCTAATTGTTGCATGTAAAGTTGGTTTCAAAAGCTTGGGTATCATGAATTTAGCCCTCCTTGAGAAGTAGATTAGGAGATTTGGTACTGAAGCAAGAAGACTATGAAGGGAGTTTATTGCAAGTATGTACAGAGTGCAGGTGGGACATTGGTATGTGAAGAGCTCCTCTCTATATCAAGCCTCTAGCATTTGGAAAGAAATAGCGTCAACAAAGCATTTGGTCCAAAGAAGGATTGCCTTTTCACTTGAGAATGGACATCACATCCTTTCTGGGTGGATATTTGGTGTGGAGAGCATGCGCTTCAAGATCTTTTCCCCAGAATGGCTCGCCTCACTTCTGATCATTTCATTTTTTTCGCTGGTTATTATTCTTATTGTGGCGGTTCCATTATGTGGAATACTCCTTGCCACAGTAATATGACAGACGAGGAGATTGTTAAGTTTGTCGAGTCACTGGATTTCCTGAAGAGTATATCTCAAGAAGAAGACTAAATGATTTGGATAAAGCATTGCTCGAGTAAATTTTATGTTTGCTCGTTATTCAGCTTAGAGTAGCGAGTTCTCACTATTGGCAATCTTCAAAGGAGATCCTCAGTCCCCCTTAATATCTACTTGATGTGATGAAGAACATGAAGACAATTGATCACATTTTCATTCACTGCCATTTTGTTACGAAAGTATGGGAGCACTCCTTTTTATTGTTCCATACCGATTGGGTGATGCCGATGGTGGAAGACCTTATGTGGATTTGGCATTTGGGACTAGGAAAATCTGAGAAAGCTGTGTGGAGGCTTACCATTATGACTTTATTCTGAACTAAATGGGAGGATCAAAAGGGCCATTCTTTAATAAGAATGCTATCTCAGGCTACCTAATATTATTAACTTGAGACAGATTCTAAATTAGTAAAACTATATATTTGGACTTTAAATAACCAATATCAATATAGAATTAAGATAATAATCTTTTGTGATGCGAAAGAGACTCTGGTGGATGATCTTTGGAAATTAATAGTTTATTTTGAAGCTTGTTTAGGGTTTGAAGATTAATATGGCCCAAAATGTTGGGAGTTCATGTTAGTGGTGAAGATCTTTGTCGTCTAGCTTGCCTAAACATCTTTGGGAAGCTGTAGCGACGTACTTAGGGTTGCCCCTCTATATTGGTAAGCTGCATAAACATCTTTGGAACAAGGTGATTGAAAGGATCGAGAGGAAGTTGACTTCTTGGATGTGTCAATCTCTCTCATTGTGAGGTCAGTTGACCCTTATCAATGCAGCTTTTTCTAATATGCCTGTGTACTTCATGTCTTTGTTTAAATGTCCCAAAGTGGTGTTGGATAGGCTTGATAAGCTATGAAGAGTTTTTTTCCTAGAAAGGTGCTTCTAATTATAGGAAGTTTCATCTCTTTAAGTGGGTTGAGGTTTGCAAGCCGATTGAAGGTGGCGCTAGTCTTAAAAGTTTGGGCGATTAAATTTAGACTTTTTTAGGAAGTGGATCTAGACATATGGTTCAGAAGAGGGAAGTCTTTGGAGGGAGCTTATAGCAAGTACGGGGCCCAAGAGGATGATGGGTTTGTGAAGAGCTCCTCGCTTTACGGAGCTTCTCATATTTAGAAAGCGATTGCAGCAACTGATCAAGTTAGAAGGAGGACTGCTTTTTCATTAGGAAATGGTCATCATATTCGTTTTTGGGTAGACATTTGATGTGGCAACCGTGCGCTTCAAGATCTCTTCCCTAGAGCAACACAGCTTGCTCCCGATCACTTTATATCCATGGTGGATTGCTTTTCTTATTGTAGTGGTCCAATGGTGTAGAATGCTCCTTGCCATAGGAACATGTCGAATGAGGAGATTGTTGAGTTCATTGGGTTATTAGACCACATCAGGAGTGTTTATTCTTCTTCTATTCAAGTGGATTTGATGATTTTGTCAGGCAATTGTTCGGGAAAGTTCTTTGTTCAGTCGCTTTTTAGTATCATTAGCAAGCCTCCTTCCCTATCTTGCCCACCTCATCCTTTCCATTATTGGCTCTATGGAGCTTCCCCTAGGGTGCCAGTGTTTGTTTGGATTATGGGTCATAAGAGCGTTCTCACCATGGACAAGTTACAAAGGAGAGATTAGTTCTTACTAATATTTGTCTATTATGCATGGAGGATGCAAAGTCAAACGATAATCTTTTCGTGCATTGTCCATTTGTTTCTAAAGTTTGCGCCAACTTTTTCTGATGCAGGACAATTAACCACTTGCTCTAAAAGCTCGAACTGATTGAGCATAGCGAATTAATCCCTTTATCTCATAGCCCATGCCCAAAATCTATGCGTTAGGTCATCGGTCAAACCCTCCTCGTGGGCCCCAAATCCATAGGTTCCGCCCCTTCGTGGGCCCCAAATCCATGGGCTTCGCCTCACACGAGCCCCAAATCCATGGGTTATGCGGGTCACCCACCCTAAGTGTGCCCCTGCATCCCATAGGACACCCCACTCGAGCCCGGTGTGAAAATGCCCCCGCATTAATCACCCCCGATGAGGAGTCTCGAACACGAGACCTCCCGCTCTGATACCAATTTGATGCAAGACAATTAACCACTTGCTCTAAAAGCTCAAATTGATAGAGCATGGCGAATTAATCCCTTTATCTCATAGCCCAGGCCCCAAATCTTTAGGTTAGGTCCTCAGTTGAACCCTCCTCGTGGGCCCCAAATCCATGGGCTCTACCTCACACGAGTCACCCACCTGACACGAGCCCCAAATCCATGGGTTATGCGGGCCGCCCAACCCGAGTGTGCCCCTGCATCCCACAAGCCACCCCACTCGAGTCAAGCCCGATGTGAAAATGCCCCCGCATTATTTTGTATTTGATGCACATGGATTGGGTGATGTCAAAGCATGTGGAAGATCTTTTGTGGGCTTGGCATGGGGGAGGAGTTGGGAAACTCGGCAAAGCTAAGTGGAGGTTGATCCTTATTGTCGTCTTTTGGGTTATTTGGGGAGTTAGGAATGGCAGGTACTTTCAGAATGAAAGCATGGGGTGAATGAGGTGATAAGGAATATCAAACAGCTTGTGCTAAGTTGGGCTATCTATGTAAAGGCCAGCTTAGCCACAAATCTTTGTAGTTCTTCTTAGTGTAGCATTGGAGTTGTAGTCCTTTCTCATTTTTTGTGGGTTTTTTAATAAATCTGTGATTATCTCTTAAAAAAAGTTTAAATATGAGTAATGATTAGTTTATGCATAATTATAGGCCGTTATATAATCACTATATTTAAATAAAATTAAAAAAGTGATAGTTTACCCCTTTCGATATTTTCCAACATGTTCCACTCTGCTTTGATTCATCGAATCCCACTCAATTTTATGTTTTGATTCTCAAAATAATTTTACATCTAGTTTTAACCAATGTTTGAAATATCGGTATTGTGCAATGTATCACAACCTTGGGATACAAATACACATAGGTTATCGCACAGGATATATCGTTTGTATTGCGTAATTTATTGCACTTTTTGGGAAACATGAGGAAACATTGGGGAAATGGTTGAATTTTTCAATAAAACTTCAGGGATTATTAAAAAAAAAAATACCTTAATACACACTTTCAAATCATAAAATCTCAAAAAAGAAGTGCACATAATAGGTTTCATTTGTATAGGGTCCTAAGCTATGCACTATCTGATTGAACTAAGGCAAACTATGTTCAAATATGATGCATAACATTTATAAATGTATGTAATATGTATCCAAGCCATCCATCCGTTTTTCCAAATCATTTTAGGTCATTATCTCAAAAATGAAGCAGATCCAATTATCAGGTGGACCATACCATAAGAAACAGTGGTGATTGATCGTCCTACCATTAAAAACTTCTTCAAGCGCACCTTAATGTTTCCGTAGTATTTATTTACCATCCAATCTGTTGATAAGGTCACAAGAGCCTGGATGAAGGGAAAAAACAAATTTCAGCTTCATTCAAAACTTGTAGAGCCCATTAACAATCAATCACCACTTGTTCTTATGGTCCCACCTGATAATTGAATTTGCTTCATTTTTAGAATAACGCCCTAAAATGATCTAGAAAATGGATGGACACATGGATACATAATACATACATAAAGGTGGGCCCCATGATAAGGGCCACACCGTCTTGGGCGAGGCCAAGGCCTCACAGACGCAGATTTCCTACTAAAGCCATTCACAAGAAGTTCCTGCACTATGATGCTAGGTGAGGCCCATCGTTATGTTTGTGAGAAATCCACTCCGTCCATCTGTTTTTCCTGATAATTTTTGGACATGAGACCAAAAATCAAATGAATTCAAAACTCAAGGCGGCCATACAAGAGGAAGTAGTGGGGATTAAGTGACCTGCCATACGAGAGGAAACAATGGGGATTAAGTGACCACCATCAAAAATTTTGTATGGCCACAAAAGTTTCGTATTAGGCTAAGTTTTTTGTGTTTTCACTTTATCCCAGTGGGAAAGACCTTATAAGTGGTTTGGATGGCATATAAACATCAAGGTGGAGCCCAGGAAGGTTTCAACGGTAGGCAAATCTTTCCCCAGTTTTCCCTCTCATATGGATGCCTTGATTTTTTTATCCATCTTATTTTTGGTCTCGTCCTAAAATGACCTGGAAAAACAGATGGACAGAGTGGATTTCTCACAAACATCACGGTGGGCCCCACCTAACATCCCAGCACAGCAACTTCCTGCGAAAGGCTTTGGTAGGAAATACACATCCGGGTCTCATGCAATGCGGAACCAGCGATGTGGGTGGGATCCTAACAGTAGGTCCCACCTCGATGCATGCACGATATATCCACACCGTCCATCTGTTTTGCCACATGAATTTAGGGGTTTGTCCCAAAAATGATGCAAATACAAATTTCAAGTAGTCGTGGACCACTCCACACGAAACAGTGGTTATTGACCATTAAAAACCTTTTCTGGGCCACAATTTTTGGATCAAGCTGATATTTGTTTTTTCCTTTCATCCAAGTCTGTGTGAACTTATCAAAAGGTTGGATGATCAATAACCATTACGGTGGACCCTAGGAAGTTTTTAATAGTGGGAGATCAATGACCACTATTTCTTGAAGTGTGGTCCACTTGAAACTTGTATCTACTTCATTTTTGGGATGATGCTATAAAATAAGAAGTCCAAACAAATGGACAGCGTGGATATGTACATCAAGGTGGGCACCAAAGAGTTTACTCACGTATGCAATCCACGTCCCCAAATCCACACCACTAGGCCAACCAGAGAATTGGTTAGGACCCTGACTGTGAGGCCACCATGTTGTAATACGATGTAGCTACACCATCAACTCATTTTGACAGATCATTTTAGGGAAAGGGCCGAAAAACGAGGCAAATCCAAATCTGAGGTAGATCACACCACACGAAATAGTGGTCATTGAATGGCCACCATTAAAAAAAAAATTGGGGACTACAAAAGTTTTGGATCAAACTAATATTTATGTTTTCCCTTCATCCAAGTTTGTCAGACCATACGAACAGATTGGATGGCAAATCCACATCACAGTGGGCCCTAAGAAAGCTTCAATGGTGAACATCATTACCGCCACGGCTTCCTATGGTGTGGTTCACTTGAACCTTATATCTGCCTATTTTTTGGGCTCATGCCCTAAAATGACCTATCAAAATGGATGGACGGTGTGGATAAAACACAAATGGTAGGCCCTACAGGGCCCATGACAAGACCGTCCGTCTCGAGCTAACTCGATTCGTGCCCGTAAAAAGGGCTCAGAAGCCTATTTCGAAAGCCAGGCCGGACCCCAAAATCTCTCCCAAATCTCAGGATTTCTCCAGATTTTTTCAGAGCACGATACTAAAATCACTTGCATTTCGATTGGGTTAGCTCGAAACGAACTCATAGATTTTGTTTGCACTCTCACCTACGAACGGCACAGCGCTTCGATTCGAATGGCCCACCAAATGAAGCTTCCAATCAAGGCAAACTCTTTTATAGGTACCAAATCCAACCCATTGAAAGCTTCTATTTTTATTTTTATTTAAAAAAAAAATCTAATTTTTTCGGATATTTAGGTTGTCCCGAGTCTCCCGACATCCCGACCCTTTTATCGACGAATTTGGTAGTTGGTTAAATAGCCTCGTGACCGGGTAGGTGTTGTACAACAAAATATGGTGAAAAAATCCCGATAAAAGAGATAATATCATCGATACCGCACGATATTTAGCAATATCGAACAATATTTAGCGATATTGTGCGATATAATATCAATCGATACCAAGTATTACATGATTTTTTTTATTTCTTAGTCTCTTCCAAAGGGTTTCATATCGCTGGACCGCGATACCAATAAAATCAGCCAATAGTATCGATATTGCGAACACTGGTTTAAACCTACTTTCTAAGTTTCCTTCAAGGTTGAAATAAATAAAGAAGTGGAAAAACAAGAGATTTTAAAAATAAAAATTTTCAAGACGGGGCATTTATGATTGAATCATCCTGTAACAGTCTATCAGCCCCATAATTGTGTGGAAATGGGGATTATTGGCCCCATATCGGTCGATACTACCCATTGTTTTCATAATAGACTAATTCACCCCTGAATCACATGACAGGGATAACCATTTCCTTTAAGTATGGCCTTTACGGCCATAATGTAATTGTTTTCTAATACCATGGTATTGAGTCCATTGACTACTAACTCTACTAAGTCTACCCTAGTGAATAGCCTTCACCCAATTCTTGGAAGATGATAAGGTAGAGCTGACAGAATCTGAATATGGAAGAGCCATCTATACACAGTACAGGTGGGAGCCTTGTGTTAATCAGATTGTCCATCCTTTGTGACTCCGTCTTCTGAGAGACTATCTAATGGACCCCATTTGGATGCACATGGCCATACTCTACATCTCTTTTTGCGGACCCAAAACACTATGTTTTGCCTCTTTTGTCAGGCACACCTTGACTGAAGCTTCCTAGGAGAGAGCTTAAGGCTCCATATCATACCTCATGTCAAAGGACTAGTAGATTAGAGGAAGCATGAAGCCCAGAAAGCAATCCTTCACTATGGTCCATGTTCAATGTGGCATATGACCCAATGTGCACACTCATGTACTGGTGTCGAAAACCCACTCAAACCAGCCAAAACTAAGCCAGACTACCTGGAAGGTGGCTCTCTCATATTGATTGAATGGACTGTGAGGAGATGTTTCCCCACATTCCAAGATTATTCATTACTCGCATGATCTAGTTAACAATTGCATGCTTGAACTTGGGATTTTCAAATGGATGCAGAGACCACGTTCTAAATGGACAGCATTTGGACGGGTAAATTTATATGGACCACATTCTAATCAGAATAAGAAGTTAAAGGGTATGAAAGGAATGTCAAGCTTCTAAAGTCGATTTATGGATTGAAATGATCATGTGGGCCGAAAGTAGTACACAATTACATCTGGTAATCAAGCCTTTTGGATTTTTCACAAGACAGTGAGACCAACTGGCATGTAAGATGTTAATCAGCCCTGATCCACTGTTTACATGAAATGAAACCGCAAAGAAGCTGAAATTTTACAGATCAAGGACCAAGACCAAACTGAAAAGGGGGAAAAACAACACTGACCAAATGGGAAATGGCAGGAAAGAGAATAAGAAGAAAACAATCCAATGCTTCAAAAAGGCAATTCAAATCTCATGAACTCGAAAGCATAGTGACAGATCTCAATCGATCCATATACCAAATGTGGAACATCCAGAGAAAAATATCAAAATCCAAAGAGAGATCTAATAATAAAAGATTATTAGGAAAAAAAATTGGGTGAATTTGCATGCATACGTACAGACTTCAAGGTCGCTGCTACAAAAATCATCGTTGCGGCCGAGGCAGGCAAAAAGACTGGAATCCCAGCGGAAGCGGGCTACCGGTTCTCCGAGGACGCTCCCATGCCCTAAGGGTAATCCGTCAGCCGTCCATCCGACGGGACCACCATTGAAATCAGTCTTCTCCGTCTTTTTCAGTCCTCCATCCGCGATGCCTTTGCCCTGATCGGCTTCCTTCTTCGTCAGAAGAGGGATGACTTTGCCTTGTTCGGCTTCCTTCTTCGTCAGGAGAGGGCTTACTTCCTCCGGATTCGCCATGAAAATCCCAACCAACCCTAAAAACAGGACAAGAAAATGAGAAAGCGACGACTGCAGAGGTGGAGGCGATCGGTTCACGACAGAATTAATAAATAGATGGAGAAGTTACTCCATTCGCGCGGGTACGCATGTTTTATTAAAGGGTCTGCGCTACCGTGGCTTGCTTAGGAACGCCGAGTCCGTAACTTGCGCTTGGCGCCACGTTAGAGAAACATGCATCAAATCGGACGCGGATTAGCTACTGACAGGTTGAGTAGCGAGACTCGCTACTCAAGTGACGCCACTTACGTGGGTCCCACTATGATGTATGTTTTGTATCTACCCTGGTCATCCATTTGGAGAAACCGGTTTAGGGCATGATCCAAAGAATGCGTCGAGTAGACCCCACCAAAGAAAACAGTAGAGATAGTAATGCCCACCATTAAAAAGTTGTAAGGGTACAGGAGTTTTTTATCAAGATGATATTTGTTATCTCCCGTCTTTAATGTCTGTTTTAAGTTATGAACCAGTTGAATCTCAAATAAACATCACGGGGGACCTTAGGAAGGTTTCAATGGTGAGTGTCACTCTCTCCACTATTTTCATTGGTGGGGTCCACTATAGCTTTGGATCTGCTTAATTCTTTGAATCATGCTCTAAAATGATATCTCCAAATGGATGGACAATGTGTATACAACACATACATCATGGTGGGACCCACAAAACTTGGTGATGTCACTTCAAGTTTCACTGCTCAACCTATCAGTAGCCAATCCACGTCCCATCAAATCTACCCGTCTAGACACATGCGCCATACAATAAAAAACGATATGAAATCATGTTCCATGCCAGTCTTGGAATGTCCTGAGTGCTGGAGCTGGGCATATCTGACCCGATCCGGTGAATCCGACCCGACCCGATCTGAACCGAATTGACGACCTGGATTGGTGCGGTCGAGTAGGGTCATTCAGATCCAATAGTTTTTCAAATCGTGGTCAATTCGGACCGATCCGATCCCGGATCCGATCCGACTCAGTCGGGTCCTATATGAGAATCCTATATGAGAAATAAATGGATGGGGGTGGGGTTAAACCATTTCCCAAAAAAAGGTGATGCGAGGGCAGTGGGTGACGCATTGATGAGGCCTGGGTTGGGCAGGCAGGCAAGCAGCCAGTTGTGGTGGGCGAGTACTCCACTTCTCTCTCCTCTGAAATCGGATTGCATACTGAGTTACTTAGTACGCTTTTATTATACCGAGTAAACTCTGTTGGCCCACCTTGAATTCATGTGGTTTATCCATGCCGCCCATCTGTTTTTTTAATCTAATTTTAGCCGTTGGGCCAAAAATTGAAACATATCCAAAGCGCAAGTGGGTCATACCACATAAAACAGTGGGAATAATTATTTCCACTGTTGTAATGACCCGAAAAATTTTGTGCAAAGACCCGAGTACTACCTCAAATTCTTTAGATGTTATATGTGGGTTAATTAGTGCTAAACTCGATTGCTTATGAAATTAGCACCCATCACTTTAAATTTGATCTGCAAGACTCAAAACCTGCAGAATCGTTAGCGCTATGTTACCTTGAAATCTAGGATTCAACGCTAAATCCAGTTGCTCTCTAGAGTACTTGGAAACTTTATATCGAACCTGGACCGCGCGTCGGAAATCCGATAACGATGATCTTAGACAATTATGATTACCTCATTTGGCTTGACAATCACGTCAAAAATCAAGACCAGATGATATCCTGAGACGATTTGCTTGAGTCCAGAGTAAAGAGTGTAAGAAAGGTGAGAAATTAAATATAAATTTATAAAATCTGAGTCATGTCGCTTGCGCGCCGATTTTAAGCATTCTGACCGTTGAATTCTGACCTAAAGTTACCCTCGGATCAGGGAAGATGGCCCAGGCATGTCATAGTGCCGGTGGACCAGATCGAGTTTCGGTTACCGTTGAATTGAAACCGGTCCGCCACGACTGATCTATAAATCCGATCGGTACAAAAACTCAGCCTGACCTAGATCCATGGTCAGTGAGCTTAAGTCCAACCGCACGTGGAAAAGGAACCACCAAAAGTGCTCCATTGGATCGAAATAGACCCGATTTGGTTATAACCTAAGTATACCTTGGCCCTAGGGCTATTTTCATCTATATTAGGCCTATATAAAGACTTTAAACCCTCACTCTCAAATTTCATACGAATTTTTTAAAGCCTAGCTAAGAGAGAGAGAGGAAAAGAGAGAAAGTGAGAGAAAAGTTGGTGAATCATCTTGAGATTCTTCCCTATTATTCTGCGTCCATAAACCATCACTTCTGAATCGTTATTCCGGCGATTTTAAGTTCATTCTTGGGTAAGTCATTCAAACCTTAACCTGTTTTAGAGCATAGAATAGTCTAAGTGTTAATGTAATTAATTTCATTCATGCCTTAGGTTATCTAGTCGCTATTGACGAAGACTTATAATCTGAATCAAATCTGTTGCGCATTTTCTGGTTTAAGGTGGGGACTATATTCGTATAGGTTATGGTTTCCAAGGCTTTCAATGTCGGTTAATGGTTTATTATTGTTGTGGGTGCAATTTCACATGCCAAATGCGATGTTTATATTGCATTCCTGATATATATGAGCTATATTGAGATTTGTATATTCTATGTATAGGTAGAAAGTATCGTATACGTATGAAATACGAACATGTGTTTGCCATGATTAATTGTCGTGTATTTTTGCTAGTTATATGTGTATCAACTCCTTGGCGAAAGAAATTGTCCAAATATGTGTTATCACCAACATACGTCATATAGGTTGGAATATGTAGTCTAAGTGTTTGTAGAAATGTCTGAATGATCAAGTGTGTAATATATTATCCTATTTATGGGCGTTGAGGAGAGATTCTCAACTATCTTATTGATGTGTATGATTTCCTACATGCAATTTACATTCTTTGTTGTTTAAATTCAGGCACTACTTATGTGTAAATCCATGTTAAGTTGATATTCATCAAATGCTCACATACTGTATGATTAGAATTGTTGATCCATTATTGTTCTAAATTGTTGGTATGAATATCTGTTATGCTTGAATGTGTTTGAGACTATGAAATAGTCAAGGGAATCGGTAATAAACCTTGAGTTCGTGGCCGAGATTGTTTTCGCCACGTAGGACGTGTTTGACGAACCCGAGTCGTATTAGGGTTATCGGCAGTGGCTTGGCCACATGGAGTATTTGCGCACTCTATGTCGTTTAACTCAACGTGCGCTCGTGCTAGTCGAGCTCGTCAAGTAACCCGATTGTCCCGGTGGATGTGCACCATGTATGGACGTTATTGTTTGAATCTAGGGTACCAAATTTACCAATGCAATCCCGTTAACCATTGTATCTTAATCCGCTAAGACTCATGGGCCGGACATGGTGGTATGGGACACCGTGGTCAAGCTGTTGGCCTACGCTGGGGTGACGAGCCTCCCCGTAGTGACCAGTGAGCACACCAGACTCATGAGCCGATTATGGTGGTATGGGACACTATATTCGTGTTGTCAGCCTACATTGATTGGTGACGAGCCTTTTGTAGTGACCTCGAGCATACCTTGATACTGCATTGAGGCGACGAGCCTTAGGGTAGTAACTAAGGTATCATAGGCATGCATTGATTGGTGACGAGCCCTTTACAGCGGCCTAGAACTATATGATCGTATGAGATTGTCTAGGACTGACGACCATTGAATAGATCACTGTGTGGAAATTGATATGAGGAAGGTACATTAGCTTCCCAAATCCTGTTGTATGAAAAGGACTAATAACAACTTGGTAATCATGTTCATGCACCGCATTGCATGTGCTTTGGCGTCGTGGCACTGTGGAAGGTTGTCATGCGTACCGTAAGATGAAGATGCTGAGGGAGTGCAAACGAGAGCATGCATCATTTCTACATACATCATTGCATTAACAAGAATAATTAGGACGTGTTTGATTGTATTGCCTTATCATTACTGCTTGATTGATTTAATAACATATTAACTTTTACTGTATAGTTCCACTAAGTTGATCACTCACTCCTACATTCTGGGACAGTGTTTCAATACCAACCAGACTCTGTCTTAGATGCAGATGATGATGTGACCCCCGAGGCAGAGCAGGAGTATGAGGATGACGAGGACGCGTTTTCTTTTATGTAGTTCCCAGGGGGTTCATATGAGTCGTGTCCTGATCTACGAGGATTCTGGGTTTTCTTTGTGATAGATGATTTTATTTTGATACTTATATTTTGAAGACAAACACTTGTAATTATGACCTGACAGAGCATATATATCTCAGGGACTTATATAGATATACATATATATTTCTTTACGTCTTCCACTTGCAGATTTCACCTATCCCTGGATTATATTTGCAGTTTGGCTTAATCTACTCCATGTTTTATGCACTCATACAGACAACATACATCCATCATTACATATGTTGCATAAGTGATGTTTTGAAACTCAAGAGTTGAGTTATGCTCGACCCCCAAATTTCAGGGCATTACAACCGTTGAAACCTTCTTAGGGTCCACATTAACGTTTATTTGTCATCCTACCTGTTCATAAGATCACAAGAACAAGGATGAAGGGAAAAAACAAATATCAGCTTGATACAAAAAGTCTGTCGAACTAAAGAATTTAAAACGATAAATGTTCAAGTCATATTGTTCCTTGTGGTGTGGTCCACTTGAGCTTTGGATATTCTCTATTTTTGGTCTCATTTATTAAAATTAAATTATAAAATGTATGAACAGAGTGGATAAAATAAACACATCATGTTAGGCCCCACATAGTTTACTCAGTATGCACGCAATCCGCTTCCCTCTCCTCTGCCCAAATCTCGCCACTGCCTAGAGTCCCTACTAAGTAGGTTGGAAATGAATGGGCTACTCCCCCTGCCACCAGCCAATGGTGAATGGTCGGTGCTCTATGGGCCCCACCATGATGTATGTGTTTCATCCATGTCGTCCATATTTTTTTATTTTTAAAAATTTTTCAAAAAAAGACAGAAGACTCGATCCGAACCGCACCCAACCCGATCCGACTCGGTTTCCCTAACTGAGTCAGACTCGGTTCGGGTCAGGCCAGTGATGTATCGGATCGGATCGAGTCAGCTTACCTGGACTTGGTCCCGTATCGGATTGAGTTCAGATCAATTATTGAAAAATTCAGATCGAGTCGAGTTGGACTCAATTTGGTCCGACTTGACTCGATTCCCACCTCCAGTCCTGACTCGAGGGCATCATTTGTCGAGGTGTCCTATATCACGTGAATAGATTGGATGGCATACATGCAACAAACACCCTCGATCTCACACATGACTTGATTGTGCTGCGAGAAAATCGAAATCGAACTGGCCAGCTGTGTAGAAATTGTAGGTAATTATAAGAAAAGTCTCAAGGGGTTGTTTGATTTTCTAATTGCAATGGTAATTCAAGGAAGATGGGTAATAATTAAATACCTTTGAATTTTTGTTGCATTTTCAAGGTGATGTTAATAGCAACCTTCATTTATAGCACTATCACATCACCCGGGGAATAATAAATCATTACATTTGTAGGGGTCCACCATGATATACGTGTCTTATCCACACTGTTCATCCTTTTAACCAGCTCATTTTAGGCATGAGCCGAAAAATGAGGCAAATCCAAAGCTCAGGTGGACCACATCGTATGAAACAATTGGAATTGAGCTCCTACCATTGAAAGCTTTTTGAGGGCCCTAGAAGTTTTGGATCAAGCTGATATTTTTGTTTTCCCTTTATCTATGACTCTATGACCTTATGGACAGGTTGGATGACAATAAACATTAATGTGGGCCCTGGGGAGAAAATAGCTTTCAACGATTGATGTCTTTACAATCATTATTTCTTAAGGTGTGGTCCACTCAACCTTAGGATTTACCTCATTTTTTGGACTCATGCCCTAAAAATTATTGTTAAAATGGTTAGATGGTGTGGATAAGTCACATACATCACGATGGGACCCACGAGTTTAAATCGATAATAACATAGTTTTTGTGGACCAATTTTCGATATGTGATTCCTCGCTGATTTAAAGCAGGTGAAGTTAGTCATAATTACTTACTTACACTTATTTACTATGAAATTTAAAAGTCAAACAACCCTTAAAATTGAGCCGATTAGAATACCATAATGAGCTTTCCGAATTGGTAAGACACCAAGCTCGGAAGATATAATAAATGACCCTCTTAATAGAGAGAAAAGCCTTAAGCTGACCTTGAGCTGAGTTGCTTAAGGGTAGAGCTCAGTAATGGGAATTATCTCCCGAGCTTATCAGATTGATCTCAACCAAAGGCAGGATGGAAAAGTCGAAAAGAATCCCACCTTGAATAAAGAAAGGAAAGATTCAACATGATTCTACCTGAAAATCACGCCAACTAAGGTGGGCTCGACAATACTTTCATAAGTAAATTCTCATCTAAATAAAGACCCTCTAGTGAATCCAGTGGATTCCACTAGGATACGCAAGTCTTGAAACTGCTTAAACACCCATAAGTACATCCATCGCAATTGGAGTGAAGTAATTAATAAAAACTCTACCTTAAGTCATGCTTCTACTTTCAGTCTACCCGCCTGACTTAGGTATCGAAGGGTCATTGGACGTAATTGACACCCTTGTTGTCTTTTACATATTGTTAGTTTAGGTATGCGTACATCTACAAGTGACTACACATGTCCATCCATATTCAAGCAATAACAGTTTGACACCGTCCGTGGGAGCGACAACAAAGCCATAAAGTTTCCATCAACATTAGCACGAATCGCGATTCTCCCCTCTTCCCATTTAATGGTTAAGAAAAAGGGTACGGCACCGACTATGGCTCAACCTACTCATGGGGAGCAAACCGAAGACGCTCAGGCTTCACAGTTGGCCCCCTGGTCCCAGCTATCATCACGTGTAATAGTGTAAAGATCTTGGAACCGAGGAAGCCGGCACATCTCTCTTAAGAATCAGGTAGGAGCCTTTATCAAAAACATCGACTGTAGCATGAGGCATGAGGCTATTAGAAAGGCAACACGCGTTTCCCATTGATCAACAAGAAGAGTTGGAGGCAGTGACCGAATAATCCCACTCCGTGCCTATGTGCCCTGAGCCACACACCGCAAAGGGCCAGTCAGGGGGGAGCATGCTTGTCCCAACACATATCCCATAAACCACCGAGCTTGTCAAGTCTGATCTACGTCATACACTAGATAAAAGAAGACGAGCTCGGGGATGTTCGCACCCATTTTGGTTGTACCCTGCCAAGACCAATCGGAGTAGGTTATGTGTGATATGTACGAGTATGCATGATGCACTCAAAGATCAGCCTATAGATATGTACATTCTCTCCCTCTTCAAATCCTAAAAGATGATTTGGGACGTCCTAGGGACCCCAATTTATAGTTCTGGATATCTAAGTTTCGCATCACTTCTAAAAAATCGCAAACCAACTTTGAATTTATGCAGCCGTGTGCACATTCGATGGCATCAAAGTTTCTTTGATGGCATCAAAGAATGTGTTTAGCAATTACCTTGAAAATTTCATGAATTTCTCGATGGGATCGAAGAAGGTTTGATGGGATTGAAGTTGTGTTCGATAACATTGAAACTATCCTTGATGACATTGAAGGGTCGTTTTTGCAGTTTTCAAGATTTTATCTTTTTGGCCCTTAAATTTCAAATTTTGAATTTTCAGGCCCTAAATTTTCATGACTCATTTTCGTTGGTTTCTTTACTTATTTTCAAGCATCATTCGACTTTCTCTTACTCTCCTTTGGTCCACATAATCGAATCTGCTTGATCTTTATCCCTTGAGCTCTTAAATCTTTAATCACAGTACTCTTGATTGTCATTGGGCTTTAAATCATCACCTTTAACTCATATCTGGTCTTTGGCTTCAAATATCTCCTTGCACATGAAACACACATAATTATAATTAATTAAATTAATGGATATGATAAAAGCAAACAAAATAGGGTATAAATATGCAATATTTAGGCGTTATCACACTTCTTAATCAGTATTTTGCTAGTCCCGAGCAAAACATGCATAATATATTTCAAAACTAGATGAACAAATTTTCTATAAACTCAAACAATTCTAAAAATAATACAGATTATAAAGATTCAAAATTAATGTAAAGCACAACTTTCACCTAAACTCTAGATGCTTTTAATTCCCTGCGATCAATACTTTGATGCATTAAGTGAGAATCAATTTAATCGAAGTTCAAATCTGTTTTGAGTTTATGAACGGTGATTTAACTGCTCTATTATTCAATTGTATATGATAGAACTTCGAGTCCAATTGAGTAATCCAATTGAATATAGTGAATTAAACAAATGAATAGCTATAAGTAAATCCTTGGTGTTCTGGTACTTTATTCTTATTGATTTTTGTTCATGTGGTTTTCCAATAGACCCTCCCTGGTTAACCCTTTGGGCCCTGCACAGAAGAAAGTAAGAGATAAAAGAGGCCCTGACTAGTACAGGGGACCCTCTGATGCCTAAGTTAGGATCTCGGGTCTTTGTAGGAGATGATCTTAGGGAAAAGAGTCACCAGTTGTGTATATGGGTGAGTATAAGGATATGTATGTGTACCCCACATTGGCTAGAAACATTCCTATGTATATGAGAGAGAAGATCACACCATAGGGAGTCTTTCTTATTTAGGATTCCTGATATGTCGTAGATCTTCTCGCATAGATTTCCAGATCCGCAAGGGATCTTCCTGAGATTATGGTTGTCCGAGATCCGTGGGATCTGATTTTATCTCTTAAAGATCTTCGGGCCGTTGGAGGGATTCCTGAGCTGCTACTTCGGGAAAAAGTTGGATGGTGGAGGCACTAGATACAGTTAAAGTAGATAATGTTGAGCCTTTTGACATTTCAACATTCACCTTTTTAGAAGTTATGCCGACCTATGGCTGAGCTATGTCCGACCTATGGTCGGGTTGACCCGCAGCCGACATATAGCCAAGCTATATCTGACCTATGGTTATGTTATCATAAATGCCAAGTATGGTGACCAACACGGTAGTCGAGCGTGTCAGTAATCATGTACGGCATAATCAAGGTGGCGTTTCGTGGCTCGAGGTCACGTAATATGCCAAGTTGCCGTTTTAGTGTCAGACTAATGAGAACATGACACGTGGCCAATTCTCGATATTAGAGTCGAGTGACATATGGGGTCGCGCCATGTGTCGAGCCAGGGTAGTCAAGAGGGCATCGTATGGAACCCGCATTGATGGGTGCACTCGAGAGTCGCCATGTAGCTCACCTTTATAAGGAAAGCCCTAATGCGCTTCAGATGCCCATTTGCATTTTTTCCCTTTGCGGTCGTCTTCCTTAACCCATTGTAACATCTCGAATTTTTACCAACTTGGAGATGGACGTCCTTGGGCAATGGGTCTATCATAATACCTTATCGACTTCTCAAAACTCAATCCCAAAGTTTCAAATCCCCTTTCAACCCATTTCTTTCAAAAATCTCACCTTTCACCACCTTATTCTTCAAAATTTTTTAAGTACTTCCATATTAGACATCAATCCTAAAGCTCAAAGGATGAAAAACTATAATTAAACTAAAATTTACTATAAATAGTAAAAATATAAATAAAATAGACTTTAGACCATTAGCCTAATGGAATCTAGGGAAATAACTAGGTTATTTGGATAGCTTAGCTTCTCCTACCCCAAAATCATATATTGCACATCGAATAACTCATTCCGGTTTACAAGATACACTCATTTTAAGAACTGAGTGGCAGAATTACCACTAAGAAACCAAAGGGGCACGACACCATCGCCCGGTCAGCGGCGCGCCACTGGTGCACCAAATTTTGGTGGACCCTCGCTGCAATTTTTTACATTTTTCGATCGACTTCAAAAAGTCATATCTCGATCAATATAACTCTGATTTAGGTGATTCAAAAGTTAGATTGAATCTTGATAAGTCTAATTTCATATAAAAATAAGTGAAAAATAAAATAAAAATTTTAATATAGTTAAATCTAGGTTGATGTGACAACTATCGAAAAATTATTAATTCGGACAGCTGCTACTTCCATAATTTTTAAAAATTTTCAAGAAAACGAAATTTAATGAAATTTGGTGAAGATAAAGTAAACTTGATGATGAACTACTGAAAAAATAATTAAAATAATATACTAACCAAAAGTATCAAAAAAGGACATAAAACTACCCTAGGACCTTATTCTGTCATAATTAGGGTGGAATTTAGTTAAGTACTAAACTAAATAATTGGTGGATTTAACTCGAACCACCATTTCCACAAATGACAAGACCCAAAATTATTAATACCATTGACTCAATGTCCATTAAAAACTTAGGAGAAATCCCAAGAGCCTATCGCTCTTGGGAGTACATTGAAAGTCTGTATCAGACCTAGACCGCACGTCGAAGGTCCGATGACCACGAAACTATAGGATTATGTTCGTCCTATTGGGCTTGACAACCATCGCAGGAATTGAAGCCAGATGGTATCCAAAAATGCACAACTTGAGCCTTGAGTGAAGTGTGTGAGAAACATGAATATCTTTAGAAAATATATTAGAACTTAAGTGAATTGGGTCATTCGCTCATGTACGAAATTGAGGATTTCGGACCGTCTATTTCTGACCAAACTTCACCCATGGGAAAAGAAAATTTTCCTGCACATATCCGTATACTTGTGGCCTCGATCGAGTAAGTACGACCGTTGATCTAACATGGGTCCTCCATGGTCAATCAACTAATCCCACCGCACCAAAATTCACATCATGGCATAGATCCATTGTCAGAGAACTTACCCTGCGATGTATGTGAGTTGTGGACCTTCTTATGGGCCCTGTTTGTCAAAAACAGTCGCCCTTTGGATGGAAATCAAGTATACCACGGCCCCGGGGCCATTTACATCAATTCTGGGCCTATATATAGCCTTTAAACCACCCCATATCTCTCCCATACGATTTTCTCCAAACCCTAGGAGAGAGAAGAGAGAAAAGAAGAGAAGAGAGTAAGGAGAGGAGAGAAATAGGGAGATTGTTGCTGTGATTCTCTCCCGCTACTCCACGTGCTGAATCACCTCTTCTGTTTCGCTACACGATCTATTTTAGCTACGATTTGGGTAAGAAATTTTAACCCTAATCTTGATTTAGAGATCCAAATAGAGTAATCAACGAAATAGCTAACCTATTTCATTGTTTAGGTGCCCGACGTTTCGTTTTCGGGAACGTAGTGTTTGAACCGCGTCTGAATCGAGTATTCCGATGAAAGGTGCGGATTATAAACGTTTAGATTATGATTTTTAATGCTTTCAATATCAGCTAATGATTTATGTCTGACTTGATTGTTGTCATATTGTCTTTAATACACCGATTTTTGTATAATATACATGTATAAATTATTTTGAAAAAAATATGCACTCCATGTGTTTGTTGAAATGTTTGAAAGAGTATTTGAATATGATTTGTGCGTTCCATGATTTCTGATCTAAGGTTAGTCATTGACATATATGTAAGTTAACCTCTCCATATAAGGAATCGCTAAAATGTGTGTTGTAACTAACCTAGTCTATGTATTTGGCACAGTGTAGTCTAAGTGTTTGATGAATTGTCTGAATGAGAAATTGTTGATGATTTGTACTTATTAGAAGTTTTAAGATAGTATTTTGCATTACCTTGTACGTATGTATAATTTATTTCATGTAATCATACTTGCCTCTACGCAATTTATGAATAAAATGCAAGTGTTTGTTAACATGTTAAAGGTGTTTGATAAAATGCTCAAATGAAGTATTTACTTAGATTATGCTAAAATGATTATTACATGTATTTATTCGCTACATCTGAGTAAGATTGGGACTACAATGTAGTCCAGGCAATCGGTAACAGTCCTTGTTCAGGTGGCCAAATTAATCGCTTCACATTGGAAAAATTCAACGAATTCAGGTCACACGAGGATTGTCGGCAGTGGTTAGGCCACACGAGGTGCTTATGCGCTCCATGTCGACTAAATCAACGTGTACCTGTACTAATCAAACTTCCCTAACAAACCGATTAGCCTATTATATGTTCACCATGTATGGACACCACTGCTTGAATCTAAGATACCCCCACCAGTGTAAAAGTCCATTTTAACCATAGTACCATGATTCGCTAAGACTCATGAGCCGGGCATGGTAGTATGGGACACTGTGGTCGAGCTGTCAGCCTATGCTGGGGTGATGAGCCTCCCTGTAGTGACCAGTGAGCAACCCAAACTCGTGAGCCGAATATGGTGGTATGGGACACTGTATTCGAGTTGTCGGCCTGCGCTGAGATGACGAGCCTCCCTGTAATGATCGCAAATATAAACTCTTGAATTTGCTTATCCACTGCTTTTCATTAGGGGTGATGCCCTATAACCTGCCTATCGTATGTGGTTAACTAGGATTGACGACCCTAGATGGATCCTTCGGTTTGGTAAATGATATAAAGAGAGGTACCTTAGCTTCCAAAATCTGCTGTATGAATAAGCCTAATTAAGTACTTGGCTTATACGACCATGCACCGCATTTGCATGTGCTTTGGCGAGGAAGTGCACGTTTAGGAAGTTCGTCATTCGCGAGTGGTTGATGAAGTCACTTTTGAGGGAGTCTTGTGCGAGGGCATACATCATTACTGCATATCACCCTTGCATTAATAAGAGTAGTTAGAAAATGCTTGTTGTATTGTTTTACCATTACTGCTTGATTGACTTAATAACATATTAACCTTTGCTTTATAGTTCCACTGAATTAGCTACTCATTCTCACTTGGGATGGTGTTTTAAAATACCAACCAAACTATGGTTTAGATGCAGGTACTGAGGTAATCTATGCTATAGAGCATGACAACATGGATGAGGAGGAGGAGTTCTCCTACTTTCAATTATCAGGCGGATCGATGTAGACCTCGTGCTGATACGCAAGGAACACTGGGATTTTGATGTAGTTAAACACTTTACATTTCCCCTTTTTGTATATTTTGAAACAATACTTGTATATATTTAGCCTGGTTACATACTCATACTCTGGAGTTGGTAAAACACCCACATATTTAAATATATATGTTTCAGTCTTCCGCTTGCTTAATTTAATTATATCCAGAGTATGATATATTATTTTAGTATAATCTCACTTATGCTCAACCCATTAATATGGGTGAAATCTGAACATTATCATCCATATTGCATAAGTGATGTGCTGGATCTCAGGAGTGGAGCTTTGTTTGACCCCCGAAATTTAGGGCGTTACAGCCACAGAAGCGATTTCTGGTGACTGTGCTTTCCAAAAACCAAGCGTGATTTCTTCCCTGGTGAGCTCCATTTTTTACCCGCACCCTCCTTTCTTTTTCCTTTTTGTCAGCGACTCTCAACATCTATAAAAGCTACCATGTCTAACTCTTTGAGCTTATGGGAGGGGGTTTCCGGCGGTGACAGTGGGGCGAGTAGCCTTCGGACTATGTCGAACCCACCGTCGTCGTTGGTGATGATAGTTGATGCCGATTTCTGGGCATCGCAGTCATCGAGGGTGATAGAGAGGTCCCTGGTAGAGAGGCTAGTTAGGATGGACCGTGGCCTATCTGGCGAAGAGGATCTAAAGGAGTCCTCTGGTGAGTAGGGTTCGAGAGGTCTTGTGCCCTCAACCCTTACTAAGGCGGAATTAGATCGAATTAGACTGGGCTATCACATTCCTGAGTCCATAATCCTCTGGATTCCCTCTCCACACGAGCTTCTTAATTATCCTCCAGAGGGAGCAGTTGTCATTTTTCAGGTCATCCTTTAGGAGTCCAAGAGGAGGAAGGTCGAGGCTTCTTCCGAGCTATCGAGGAGATCCTTCCTTGGGTAGATTGGCAGTGTTCAAGGCCGAATTCCTTGGCTTGTTAGACTCTCCCGCAAACTCGGTCCTCACGTTTGTAGTGACGAGCCTTCTTGGGATAAGTGCGTTTCCATAAGTAGTTCATTTTTCTCCCCGATCATTTGACTTTACTCATTCTTTCTTTTCCTTGGCAGCTTGCCCCTTGTATGTTGAAGGTGCATAGTGAGATCACTCGTCTATAAGGGAAAATGTGCGAGACTGATCAAAAGGTCCGCAGAAGGAATTTGAGGCTGCACAATCCCAGGTTCATGTTTCTTCTCTAGTGGCCGAGCTGGAGGCCACAAAGAAGCTTCTTGCAGAGGCTTTTGATAAGTCGACTCGGCGGGAGGCTGAGCTTGAGGCGAAGCTTGAGGGTGCAGGGGCAAAGCTTAGGGAGATTGAAGCGAAGCTCTAGAAGATCAAGGTAGAAACCCAAGCAGCTATTGCCTTAACTCGGGAGGATGCTGTCAAAGAATAGAAGTCTTCCCAGGCATACATGGATGACAAAAATTCTTTGTACCGGCTAAGCTTCTCAAAGTGTGTTAAGACTATGAAGGAGGCCTTTCCAGAGTTAGACCTCTTTAGCTTTGATGATACTGGGTTAGGCTCTGACGCATCTGGTGACGACGCAGCTCCCGAGCAACCCCCTGAGGCTTAAAGACCAACTTCTCTGTTCTTTTTTTTTTCAAATGTAGATCGATGTAAACATGCCCTTTGGGGCTTTATCAATGGAATTTTACCCATTTTTTAAGATAATGTGTTCATTCGCATATTCTTTTAAGTTAAGTAGATCCACCCAATAGTCGAGTCGGATCCAGTATATAAATTGGACATAAGTTGGATCTTGCGATTAGGTCAACCATAGGTTAGATCTTATAGATAGGTTGGATGTAGGTCGGATCCTATAGATAGGTCGGACATAGGTCGGATCCTATAAATTGGACCTTGGTCGGACCCGGTAGACACAGTGGACCTAATAGGAATCATGTATGTAGATAGGTTGGACATAGGTCGGAATATAAACTCAGAGTGCGATAGCCAAAAGAAGCATGTATATTCATGAGAGCTCAAAATTTGACCCGCTCAGCTGGGGGTCTTAGTTACAAAATTTTAAAAGTTCCCAAAATACTAATCCATTGGAAATAAAATATAGAGCTACTGATTAACACCAAAATAAGCCGCTGCGTCATGATACGGCTCGTCCTCATAATACTCCTCCTCTTGCTCCATGGTGGCATCATCAAGGCTGGCACCGACGCCCTCTACATCCGTCCCTGCATTTTCTGTACGGTTGGATAGTTGATGGATGAGTGACCAGCTCAGTGTGAATTCTCCTCAAGATTACACATCTTCGCCTTAACAAACATAGTTAAAAGGAAAAACAAGCAGTAATCCAAAACAGGCAATATACAGTCTTATTAGATGGATGCATGAATGCACATTGGCCTGGAGATGCTGAAAAGGCCAAGCTATATGTCCTAGAGGGGGGGTGAATAGGACAATGCTAAATAAAACTTATAACAGCGGAAATAAAAAGAAAATGATAGCCAAAGTAAATCACAAAGCAGTAAATTAAAATAACCTCAAAATTCAGATCTTGAGAGGTTGATACAAACGTTGTTCTAAGGACAACCTTACACCAAAAACCAGAGTTTATGGTAGGACAACCTTATTTCTAGAAAGATCTTTGTATCAAATCTCAAATCGAAGAGGAATACAGAATTAAATACAAACTGAATAAATTGTAGTTAAAAATGTATTGTTCTAGGGACAGCCATACACCATAAAAATGGCAGGGCAACCTTGCTGGAACAACTTTCAAATGAAATTGAAAATCAAGCTGATAAAGGAATAACAGAAAATAAATTCTAAACTATTACAACATTCTCACAAAGCTTGAATTAAATAATTACAACATTCACCACCATACATACATCCCACAAAAATTAATTAAAGATTAGAAGAATAAATCAATCAACCACAACACAAGGGTTTATAGTGGTTCGCCTGTGTGTTCACCAACTGTTATACAACAGCCACACAAAATGCTACTCCACTCCTAATATCCTCACACAGGGGATATTAGCGTTCACTAAAAATAGGTTTTCCCAAGTTCACCCAAAACCTTTACAATTGTGTCTTTGTCTGTGGACTTACACAATTAAAAAAACCCCACTTCTGAGTTTTCCTGGCTCTCCTCAAAAAACCAATACAACAAGATTTTTCTGGCAAATCTTGAAAGAAACCAAAATAGAAAGGGATTTATAATTAAATGTAAAATACATGATTATCTCCTTCATTGTAGCAGCCCGGTAGAACCAAATTAGAGTAGATGATTGAATGTCCAAGTTCAATCAATTACAATGGTTCTAATTCTAATAGATTTTAAATTAAACCTAATAGGGCTTGCCTTAATTGATTTTGATTCCAAAGAAAGGGAATAACAATTCCTCTTATCAAATCAGATTGGAATAGCAGAAACAAAATTAATTAAAATAAAGCTAAGGAAAGAGAATATTAAATAAGCACACTTAGCTTAGATGGAGCACAGAATTATCTCTCAGAAGTTCGATGAAGATTGGCTTGAATAAATTAATTAAATCGATGATTTCTTCTGAGATTCGTGCACTATTTATAGGTGAGCAGATCGTGTTTGTCTAAGGAGCTCTTCGACTAGTCGAAGCAACAACGATTTTTGAAAAATTCGGCGGGATATGCTCGACCGTTCTGACGAGTCGAAGGTCTCCTACGGTCGTGAGTCACCTACGTCGTAGCTCTCCTTCGCGTCGTAGGTCCTAAAAGCTTGAAATTAGTCGAAGATGTTCGATGGTCGAATGATTCTGGACTAGTCGAAGCTATTTTCATCCAGGAATTTGTAACAAACTCACGATGATCGAGGAATTTCTTAGTCGTCGAAGCAAGTCTAGGACTAGTCGAAGAAACAGACCAATCACATGTAAAATAAACATTCGGTTTATGTATCCGAAATGACCTACTTCTAAGGTCAACCTATGGTCATCAAACCTCAATCATGAAGTATGGACATTGAAACATTAGGAACAAGTGACCTTAAAGTATGAGCCTTGAAGTCTTGATGTAGATCAATCTTGAAATCTTCATGTAGCTCAATCTTGAAAGGGTCTTGAGTTCTTTACCAACTGCCTTGCTTCAACTTGAGTCTTGTCTTGTGAGCTTAGCTTGTTCATGAATGTTGATCCTTGAGAGAGCTTCACTTATGCAAGTTATATATAATATAACAATGATTTTGGCACCACAACTTTGAAAACAGACCGGGATATAAAATATAGCACTTACAATCTCCCCCTTTGTCAAATTAGTGACAAAACACATAACCAAATCTCAAAGTGTGTTAAGACTATGAAGGAGGCCTTTCCAGAGTTAGACCTCTTTAGCTTTGATGATACTGGGTTAGGCTCTGACGCATCTGGTGACGACGCAGCTCCCGAGCAACCCCCTGAGGCTTAAAGACCAACTTCTCTGTTCTTTTTTTTTTCAAATGTAGATCGATGTAAACATGCCCTTTGGGGCTTTATCAATGGAATTTTACCCATTTTTTAAGATAATGTGTTCATTCGCATATTCTTTTAAGTTAAGTAGATCCACCCAATAGTCGAGTCGGATCCAGTATATAAATTGGACATAAGTTGGATCTTGCGATTAGGTCAACCATAGGTTAGATCTTATAGATAGGTTGGATGTAGGTCGGATCCTATAGATAGGTCGGACATAGGTCGGATCCTATAAATTGGACCTTGGTCGGACCCGGTAGACACAGTGGACCTAATAGGAATCATGTATGTAGATAGGTTGGACATAGGTCGGAATATAAACTCAGAGTGCGATAGCCAAAAGAAGCATGTATATTCATGAGAGCTCAAAATTTGACCCGCTCAGCTGGGGGTCTTAGTTACAAAATTTTAAAAGTTCCCAAAATACTAATCCATTGGAAATAAAATATAGAGCTACTGATTAACACCAAAATAAGCCGCTGCGTCATGATACGGCTCGTCCTCATAATACTCCTCCTCTTGCTCCATGGTGGCATCATTAAGGCTGGCACCGACGCCCTCTACATCCGTCCCTGCATTTTCTGTACGGTTGGATAGTTGATGGATGAGTGACCAGCTCAGTGTGAATTCTCCTCAAGATTACACATCTTCGCCTTAACAAACATAGTTAAAAGGAAAAACAAGCAGTAATCCAAAACAGGCAATATGCAGTCTTATTAGATGGATGCATGAATGCACATTGGCCTGGGGATGCTGAAAAGGCCAAGCTATATGTCCTAGAGGGGGGGTGAATAGGACAATGCCAAATAAAACTTATAACAGCGGAAATAAAAAGAAAATGATAGCCAATTTAAATCACAAAGCAGTAAATTAATATTACCTCAAAATTCAGATCTTGAGAGGTTGATACAAACGTTGTTCTAAGGACAACCTTACCCCAAAAACCAGAGTTTTATGGTAGTACAACCTTATTTCTAGAAAGATCTTTGCTATCCAATCTCAAATCGAAGAGGAATACGAAAATAAAACAAACTGAATAAATTGTAGTTAAAAATGTATTGTTCTATGACAACCTTACACCATAAAAATGGCAGGCAACCTTGGAGCAACTTTCAAATGAAATTGAAAATCAAGCGATAAAGGAATAAGGAAAATAAATTCTAACTATTACAACATTCTCACAGAGCTTGAATGAAATAAGTACAACATTCACCACCATACATACATCCCACAAAAATTAATTAAAGATTAGAAGAATAAATCAATCAACCACAACACAAGGGTTTATAGTGGTACTTGTGTCTCACCATAGTGTATACCTTGATCACACAAATGCTACTCCACCTAATATCCTCACACGGATATTAGCGTTCACTAACAACATAGGTTTTCCCAGTCACCCAAACCTTTACAATTGTGTCTTTGTCTGGGCTTACACAATTAAAACCCCACTTCTGAGTTTCCTGGCTCTCCTCAAAAAACCAATACAACAAGATTTTTATGGCAAATTTGAAAGGAACCAAAATAGAAAGGGATTTATAATTAAAATGTAAAATACATGATTATCTCCTTCATTGTAGCAGTATAACCAAATTAGAGTAGATGATTGAATGTCCAAGTTCAATCAATTACAATGGTTCTAATTCTAATAGATTTTAAATTAAACCTAATAGGGCTTGCCTTAATTGATTTTGATTCCAAAGAAAGGGAATAACAATTCCTCTTATCAAATCAGATTGGAATAGCAGAAACAAAATTAATTAAAATAAAGCTAAGGAAAGAGAATATTAAATAAGCACACTTAGCTTAGATGGAGCACAGAATTATCTCTCAGAAGTTCGATGAAGATTGGCTTGAATAAATTAATTAAATCGATGATTTCTTCTGAGATTCGTGCACTATTTATAGGTGAGCAGATCGTGTCTTCGACTGGTCTAGGGAGCTCTTCGACTAGTCGAAACAACAACAGATTTTTGAAAAATTCGGCGGGATATGCTCTGACCGTTCTACGACTGGTCGAAGGTCTCCTACGACTGGTCGTAGGTCACCTACGACTGGTCGTAGCTCTCCTTCGACTGGTCGTAGGTCCTAAAAAGCTTCGCTGAAATT
Organism: Magnolia sinica; assembly: GCF_029962835.1. NCBI lineage: Eukaryota > Viridiplantae > Streptophyta > Magnoliopsida > Magnoliales > Magnoliaceae > Magnolia > Magnolia sinica. The sequence continues at coordinate 51,697,690 of NC_080580.1, forward strand.
CGAGTCGAAGATGTTCGACTGGTCGAACAGATTCCTGGACTAGTCGAAGCCTAACAGATTTCATCCGGAATTTGTAACAAACTCACGACTGATCGAGGAATTTCTTAGACTGGTCGAAGCAAGTCTAGGACTAGTCGAAGAACAGACCAATCACATGTAAAATAAACATTCGGTTTATGTATCCGAAATGACCTACTTCTAAGGTCAACCTATGGTCAGTCAAACCTCAATCATGAAGTATGGACATTGAAACATTAGGAACAAGTGACCTTGAAGTATGAGCCTTGAAGTCTTGATGTAGATCAATCTTGAAATCTTCATGTAGCTCAATCTTGAAAGGGTCTTGAGTTCTTTACCAACTGCCTTGTATTCTTCAGCTTGAGTCTTGTCTTGTGAGCTTAGCTTGTTCATGAATGTTGATCCTTGAGAGAGCTTCACTTATGCAAGTTATATATAATATAACAGTGATTTTGGCACCACAAATTTGACAACAGACAGGGATATAAACTATAGCACTTACAGATGCACATCCAGCCAGACTTGGGCTTGTCACCCATGCAAATCATCGACCTGGGAAAATCATCCAGTCGGACAGGGGTCGATAGTCGATGGTCTGGGAGCTAGTGAAACGATACCCTAACAACTCTGAGGTACGAGCTACAGCATCCAGAATTAGCCATCCATCATCGTCAGTATGCTATGAATGCATGATTAGTCAGCCGTTATTAATCCAATTACAATCAGTCAATTTAAGCAACTCAATGGTCACTACGGGGGGCTCTACACCCAGCATAGGCTGACAGCTCGAGCATAGTGTCCCATTACCACCATCCCCGGATCATGAGGTCCTTCACCTTGGGATGTTCTAATAGGATACCTTGATCAAAATGACACCAGTCCAAGGCCCTATTTCCCACACATTTGTCTAATTACATTCCAAGTGTGGCTTGCATACAATCATGGTATCCTCCATGTGTAGCATAAAAAGGTTATGTACAGAAGAAAATCATTTTAACATGTAACAATATATGACTTCAAATAAGGCATGAAAGGAAGCATCATGAAATAACTAATGAGGATATATTACCAAGTCATGTGAATAGTGATTAAGGATTTACTAGCATATGGGTAAGTATCACAATAATGGTGATCTAGTACAACTAGGTTTAGCTAATTTAGAAATGGAAAGCCTAAGGGGAAAGTCATCACCTGTATGGTAGTGTTCTTGAACTTGGCCCGAGCCTTCTTGTGGTCCAAGGTTGCTTGAGGAATTTCCTAAAATTATGGTTCATATTTGTTAGGTATTTCCACGGCTTGGATTAACAGATGTATCATAGTGAAGTTCCATGGATGGTGCAACACATCATGAGGTGGAATCTACTGCACAGATGGACAGTTTGGATTAATCTCGTATATGGTGGAGTCCATATGTGACCAATGTGGGGGCGCATCTAACGGTTCAGATGGCACTGACACCACCCATGTTGGTACACACATGCCGTGTTAGTCAGCCTGCTAGGGATTGACACCAAGACCTCTTGTGCTGGAATGAGGTACCCTCATCCTATCTGTCAGTTGAGCCATAAATTTGAGTGATTAAGACCAGTGCTGGGCGTCCATAGGTGAACGATCTAGGGCTGTCCATTGATGGACAGCCAGGGATCCATGTCTTTTGAGGAGTGGATTTATGGTATGTACTAGGGTGGGGGTCCCATCTTCTGTTCAAAAGGGTTAATAGTTTGGATTGTAACACTATTTGTGGTAGGCACCCACCGTCAGATCCCTTTTGGACGGTGCAGGTGGGATTCTATCAATGTGGTCCCACAGGGGCACCTCATATACCACATATGTATAAGTATTATATGAATGTGGGTCCCACATGGGGCCCACCACACGTATCTAGTATATGTAAATATTATATTAACATCTCATGCATTAAAATATTATGTCATGTATCTAACTATTTAAATATTATATATGTTACATACATCTGGTATTTTAAATATTATATATATCACATGCATCTGATACTTTTTGAGCATGATATCAACGTGGGTCCCATATGGGGCTCACCACATGTACAAGTTATGATATGGGTGTAATAAGAGGCCCAGCGCTCGGAGTCCATGATGGACGGTCAGGATGCAATCCATGTACCTTAAGTTGCTTTGATGGTTCCCACATACCAGAGGTACCTTATAATATAAATTAAAGTTTTCATGCATGCTCAGGTGTACATATATGCATACAAATATCTTTATATCTTATATTATATATATATATATATATATATATATATATATATATATATATATATATATATATATATATATATATATATATATATATGTATGTATGTATATTTTCTAAACGTCCATCACTGGACTCCCATGGATGGATGATCCTGGGTGCAATCCACATGCATCATTCCTCATGCATCTGAGATATAATAGTTTAAATCTACATGCCCGTACAAGTGCATGTATATGTACTTAAAGATATATTATTATTATATTTTCCTTTCTTTTCTCCCAGGCAGCCATGTCCAGCACTGGACGATCTGGGAACGTCCAGTGATGGACGACTTGGATGCAGTTCATCCCCACCACGTGCGTGGAAGGGACGCGCGTATTCAGAGGTGGGTCCACACGTGGGGGTGAGACCGTCAAATGGATAGACGGTTGGGTTGGAACACATGATCTCAGTGCATGTACAAATATAATATTAAATATCTCAATACAAACATATATTCATCAAAAACGTCAGGGACTTATGCCTTGGCGGACGGCCCAGATGAGCCACAACACCAATGTGGGGCCACCTACATGGCTCACTAGTCATGGTAGGGTGGGACCCACTTATTGGTGCAGCATGGGGACCACCAGCGTCTGTTCAGGGTCCCTAACCAGGGCAACCTACCAGCTTTTTGGTGAGGCCCAGCTGAACTTTGTGAGGCCCAAGGTTTGTTTGAATACCTCCATTGTCAACATACACAGCCAAGATGTTTTTGGAGGTCATTTTCGACCCGGTTTTCGGCCCAAACGCTGCTCTTCTCCGGTCATTTTTCGACCCACCCCAATGCTTAACTAGTGGCACGGTGGCCGCCATTTCTGCCAGCCTAGAAACGGTCCGATCAGGGTCATTTTTATGCTGAAAACAAACGTTTCTCATCTTGTTTTTCAGCTAAGAAGCCACTGTTTATCGGTCTGGCTTAGAGCTGAAACAGGGCCTACTTGGGGCCGTTCCTAGACCGAGCTTTAGCCCACAGCTAGGGCCATTTCCATGCCCTTGTTCGGCTCCAAACGATGCTTATACTCGGGCCATATTTGGCCTTAAAATAGGGTCTGCGTTCAAGCCATGGTCAGTCCAAAATAGGGACTGCATTCCGCCACTGTTTGTCTTCAAAATGGTCGGGACCTTTGGACCCCAAGTGTGGCGTGAGCAAGGCATGGTGATGTTTGTTTTGAGCTTACTTTGTAGTTCCAGGGGGGGTTATACCCGTTCTAGTCGGTTCGACCCGAGCTCGGGTTGTCACGCTCACAACCACCACCTTCTTCCTCTCTTTTCTCTCACTTTCCTTTCTCTTTCACCCCTCAAGTGGTGTGGCTGCAGACTTACACTGACTCGGCTCGGTTCGTTCTCACGGACTGAGTGGGGGTAGTGCGAGTCGAGCTCACCGTATGCTTAGTTTCCCTCTCTGTGTGGAGTCTAAGGGAGCTAAGTCTCACCTTATATAGGCTAAGAGAGAGAAGGTTGGTGTTAATGCAGCCACAGGAGATAGCGGCTGCATTGCCGCCCTCCCTATCCTAAAAAGATAAGCCTCAGATATTTCTACCTAGCCTCATGATGAGGGAATGGACGGTCCATCCTCATCTCACTTGTTCCTATGAGCGGGTCTAAACCCTTATACGATTTTGATTAGGGGACCCCTGTGAGTGAAATGGACGGTGTGGATCATCTGGAAAATGGCTAGGGTGGGCCACTTAGAGGCTCAAAGTCCAACGTTTTTAAACAGGGGTTGGCGGGAACGATTGTGAGGGATTTGGTGTTTTAGGTTCGGTCAGCCGCTGTTTGACCACAGGGAGTTGTCCAATGCACATCGTGCATTAGAGCTCGGGGTGTACGTTTACCTGGCTTTGAGGCACATCACGGCTTTGGTGTCTGATCTGCTCCGATCAATTGTGTCGGGGTCTAGTCTTAAAGGTCCTAGCCAGGTTTAGGGCGGAGCCAAGGCCCAGGTGGGCTGTATTATTACATTCGGGGCCTTACTTTGCTCATATGGTGCGTTCCACTGGTCAGGTGGGCATGAGGTTTTGTCTCAACGGTGGAATAGATATTTGAGGGGTTCCGAGTGCCGTAATTTATCGTGTCAAGGTGGTTAGTGGGTTCATGGTGTCAATGTAATTTGATTAATTGTGTTCATAACGTGTTTGAATCTAAGGAATTGCTGAGTTTTACCTTCCGGGTTGGTGTTGTGTTCGACTTGGCTCATTTGGATCATGGTGGCTGGCTTTTATCGTCGAATGGGAGTTCCAACCTACACGTGTAGAGTTTAAGTTTAATTGTCTTTAATCCCTATAACCGGGTTCATCAGGGGTAACACCCGAGTATCAAAGATACGGGGTGTTACAACTATGGCGAGCCTTGACCTTAGGTCGTCTTAAAGTTTGATCTAATTTGCTTGATCCATCATCATCATCCTACGCACTCAAATTTACAACTCACTATTTGATCATCCTTACTCCAACTTCTGATAATGGAATATACCATTGAGATTCATTTAAACAGGCCCCAAGACCATTTTAGCTGATGATGTTCAGATCGGGATTAATTTAACCACCCAATCGACATAAATCCGCAATAAGACATGATCATCACAAGGTGTGGCCCACCTAGGCCTTGAATCTGCCTCATCCTTTGGGTGGGTCCCAAATCAAGTTGGCGAAATAGATGAAAGAAGTAGATTAGCTGAATTGAACCCCAAATTGATAGATCCACCATCCATCTAATCTACAATTAATATTGAGAGATATAACACTTGAATATTAAAAGTTTTCCTAATTGACAGGAGTGTCATTGAGGATTATCTGAACCAGACTAGGGACCACTCAGAATCAGATTAGGGGTTGATCTGACCGTCGAATCCACTTGAATTAACAAAATAGCTCGAATTGATTGAGTATGGCCCACCTAAACTTTGGATCTGCCCTTTTTCTTCGTCCGGATGTCGTAATAGGGCCTATCAAGTGGTATGAACGGTGGGGATTTCCAACAAACATCACCATGGACCCCACCACCGATCCCGAGAGTGCACGGTGCATGTGCACTAGTCGTGCACTGGACTAGAGAGTCCGGTCAAACAAAGCTTGATCGAGAATTTCTGAAAGAAGGAAATTCTTTTGTTTCTTTCCCACCCCTGCTTCTTTTCAAAACAAACAAACGACGTCCGTTTGCATTGATGGGGGCCCATCATCTAGTCCCATCCTCACAATCTGGACCGTCCATCTTAGAGAACGGGATATCCAAACCGAAACCTCAGATTTTCACCCATTGGTACGCACGTACGGTGTAATGTCTCGAAAAAATCCGTACAAGGACCTGAGTACCACCTCAGGCAGAAATCATCCAGGACCAAAACCTTTAGAAATTAGGTTAATATCAGCAAGTGCTAAACTAGAGTACTTGTGAAATTAGCACTAATCACTTTAAGTAGGATCTACAAGACCTGAAACGTGCAGAATCATTGACACTACATTACCCTGAAATCCAGAATCCATCCCTAAACCCAGTTGTTCTTGGGAGCACACCGAAACTCCGTATTGGACCTGGACCACACGTCGAAAGTCCGATGACCGCAAAACTATACAGTTATGACCGCATTATTGGATTTGACAATCCCCTCGGAAATCAAGTCTTAATTGTGTCTAAAAATACACAACTTGAGCCTGGAGCAAAGTGTGTGAGAAACGTGAATATCTTTAGTAATGAAATCCGAATTTAAGTAATCTGAGTCGTGTCACTTGCGAGCCAAAAATAAGGATTCAGACTATCGAAATTTGACCCAAATATACCCTTGGATTAGGAGAAATGTCCCACACATGCCGGTGTACTTGTGGCCTTGATCGAGTGACCGTGACTGTTGAACTGAAACTGGTCCACCACATCTGATCTGTAAACCCGATCGGAATGAAAACCCAGCCTGACCTAGATCCATGGTCAGGGAGCTTAAGTCCGACCGCACGTGGAAAAGGGGCTACCAGAAGTGCTCCGTTGGGCTGAAACAGACGCCTTTTGGATATAACCTAAGTATACCTTGGCCTTGGGGCCATTTCCATCAAACTTGGGCCTAAATAAGGGTTTTAAACCCTCTCTTTCTCACCTCATACGAATTTGAGAAACCCTAGGGGAGAGAGGAGAGAAAAGAGAAGGGAAAAGAGAGAAAGTGAGAGTGAGAGTTGGAGATTCTTCCTTGGATTCGATCCCGCTATTCCACGCACTCAACCACCATTCTTGTATCACTATACAGGCGATTCCAATTCCGTTCTTAGGTAAGAAGACGTAACTCTAATCTATTTTAGGGTTTCAGATAGTGTAAGTTATGAAATAGCTAACCTAATTCATGCTATAAGTTGCCAATCCGCCGTTGACAAAGGCTAAGTGTCTAAAACGAATCCGTTACGCGTTTACCAGTGTAAGGTGCGGACTATAAACGTATAGGTTATGGTTTTCAAGGCTTTCAATGTCGGTTAATGGTTTATTACTAATGTGGGTGCTATTTCACATGCCAAATGCGATGTTTGTTTTGCGTTTCAGATATATATGAACTATATTGAGTTTAGTGCAACCCATGTATATGTAGAAAGGATCGCATGGGTGTGGAATTTGAAAGTGTGTTTGCCATGATTAATCGTCGTGTGTTTATACTAGTTGTATGTGTAACAACTCCTTGGCGAAAGGATTTGGCCTAGTATATGTTATGGACAACATACATTGTGTATGTTAAAAAGGTGTAGTCTAAGTGTTCGTAAAAATGTCTGAATGAGCAAGTACTTGGCATCAGGTACATTTATGAGTGTTGAGATAAGATTTTCAACTACCTTGACCATGTGTATGATTTCCTCCATGCAACTTATATTATATTGTCTGTCTTACTTATGAAATGCGCATGTGTGAATTCCTGTGTATGTTGTATTTCATAACATGCTCAAATGGTTGTAATATTGGAATTATGTGTTTATTACTGCTTTGACTATTTCATACGAATACTTGTTAGAATTAGATATGTTTGGGACTGCGATATAGTCCAGACAATCAGTAACAGGACCTGATTTGGTGGCTGAGGTTGTTTTCGCCCCACAAGACGTGTTCGATGAGTCCGAGCCATACTTCAGTTGTTGACAGTGGTTAGGCCATATGGAGTGCTCGTGCACTTCATATCGATCAATTCGATGTGCGCTAATACCGGTCGAGCTCGTCAAGTAACCCGATTGACCCGATGTATGTTCACCATGTATGAACGATACTACTTGAATCTAAGGTACCAAACTCACCAGCGACAACCCCTTTAACCTTGGTACCTCGATCCACTAAGACTCATGAGCCGGGCATGGTGGTATGGGACACCGTAGTCAAGTTGTCGGCCTACGCTAGGGTGACGAGCCTCCCTGTAGTGTCCAGTGAGCAACACAGCCTCTTGAGCCGAATACGGTGGTATGAGACACTGTATTCGAGTTGTCGGCCTACACTGATAAGGTGACAAGCCCTTTGTAGTGACCTCGAGCGTACTCTAAGACCGCGTAGAGGCGACGAGCCCTTACGTAGCAACAAGAGTACATACTAGGCCTGCACTGATAAGGTGACGAGTCCTTTGCAGTGACCTAAAACCGTAACATCGTATGAGATTTACTAGGATTGACGACCCTAGAATGGATCATCATTTGAGAATTGATACAAGGGAGGTACCTTAGCTTCTCAATCCTGCTGTATGAAAAGGACTAATAAGAACTTAGTAATCACGATCATGCACCGCATGCATGTGTCGTTTGGCGTTGGGTAGAGCACTGTGGAAGTGACTGACATGGGCGACCGTTAGATGAAGATCGCAGAGGGAGTGCAGGCGAGGGCATGCATCATTTACGCATACCATTCTTGCATTAATCAAAGTACCTATGGATGTTTGATTGTATTATCTTATCATTACTGCTTGACTAATTTGAGAACATGTTAACCTTTACTTTATTGTTCCACTAAGTTGATCACTCACTCCCACATTACGGGATGGTGTTTTAAACACCAACCAGACCCTATTGTAGGTTCAAATGATGGCGTAGCTTGTGAGGCGGAGCCGGACTTTGAGGATGATGAGGAGGTATTCTGATATATGCAGTTCTCAGGCGGGTTTATATAGACTATTCTGATCGGCGGGGCTTTAGGGTTATACTTGAGTGGACTGTTAAATTTTTTTTTGACATTTTGTATTTTGAAACAATACATATAATTATTGACCTGGTAATGCATACATACTTTGGGGACCTATACTGATTTATAAAGATATACATGCTTGAGTTAGTCTTCCGCGTGCGTATTATAACTGTCATTGGATTATGTTTTGCTGATTTGACTTTATCTTATTCATGTTTTATCTACTAATATAGACAACATTTAATCATCATCAAATATGTTGCATAAGTGATGCGTTGAAACTCGGGAGTTGGACTTCTACTCGACCCCTAATTTTCAGGGCATTACAAGTTGGTATCAAAGCATAATTTGGATAAAACCAGACTTAGGTTATGGTCACACGATGTGCGCTGATGCATTTAGACCTAGGTGGGAGCGAGGAAGATGTAGAGACAAGCTTAGGATTTTCAGTTTCGCCAATTGGCGAAATATACCGAAAGCGATCGCTGAGATCAAGTCTGTACACATCCGTGATCGCTTGAGACGACCCTGGATCATCCCTAAACCATCAATTGACGGGTTTAGACCATGATTTACTCAATCCCAGCCTTCAACAATTGAGAAATGTGAAATTAAATCAGAAAGTACTTGAAATGACCCAAAGCGACTCAAGACGGAGTCGGGGGGCCAAACGGGACATTTTCAGGGGGACCCTGAGTGGGTCCCACATGTTTTTAGGGTCCAGGGGGCAGGAGGACCTCGCCCCACTGGCGAGGCATTGTCGGATTGTCCAGATACCAGCGAGGACCTCGCCGGTTTCGCGAGGCCTCGCCGCCTAGCGGGCTGGTCGGGCCTGACCGGTGCGAGCCGTTAGGGCCGACGCCCCTAGGGTGTAGTGTGGCCCTCCAAATCACATAAAATGTGATTCTTTCTCTTGCATTTACTCCCCTCCTTCAGTTGACACCCCTCCAAGCTTTCCATCTTCTCAAAAACGTCAGATTTCCCTCTCAAATCCCCCCTCCTTTCTCAAAGACTTGTTTCCTTTGTCATTTCATACACCCCTCCACCCTTTACATCGAAACCCACCTTCCATCTTCTTATTTTTCCCATTTGTTGAGCTTACAAATTCTCTTTGTAGCTCAACATTCCAAAGCCCAACAACCCCTCTTCTACTTTCTTCATTCCTTCTCATTTTGAACACACAAATACCATTGTGTGCTTCAACAAGCCATGGGAACCCATTTAACCATCCCATTTCCCTAATTTCTTCCCTTTTCCATGGCCTTATTCGAGCTTGTTACGGCCATTTTCTCGATTTCCACCATTCTTTCTCTCATGGGAAAGAGAAGGGCTCCTGTGGATGAAGCCGGGCCTAGTCGCCCTACTCGTTCAAGGAGGCCTAGAGGTGCCGCAACTAGTGCAAGTGTCGATCGGGAGATAAGAACCAAGCGGGAGCTTAATCCCCAGGCTCCCCTCGAAAGGATTCTCCTGACGGATATGTCTCATGGGAGATTTCAGGGTCGCAGGGTCCTCTTTTAAGCTCATGTGGATGAGAGGCTCTTTGGGCAATATCTGGTGATGGACTACTTGGTCGAGGCCAGGTGGGGTCCTGTATTCGAGGGAGAGTACCGCGCAAATGTGGGCATAGTCCGAGCCTTCTATGCCCACATTTGAGAGCCTACGTTGGAGCCCTTGCAGTTCAAGATCCCAGTAGGCAGAGATCGGGAGGCCATAATTGATGATGGGTTGATAGCTCGGCATATGAAGATGCCGCTTGGCGAAGTGCATGCGAGCGAGAAGAATTTGAAGAGTGCATGTGAAAGGGATCGCCGCACTCGATTCCTTTGTGGACAACTGGCCCACTGGAATTCGAACAATAGCCTCTTAGCGACTAATATGACTGGCGACTTTCGCCTACTCTACCACATCTTCACATACAACGTGTATCCCAGGTGGAGCAACCGCAGCGAGTGCACCCGTCTGATGGTAAATTTCCTGTACTAAGTGGGGCAGGGAGAGAAGTTGTGCGTGCCTACGCACGTTCTGTGGTAGATAGTTCTTACCACACGCTCCACTAGAGCGTCTGATTCGCTCCCATTCGGCCGACTCATATGCAAGATTGCACGTGAGTTTGACTATAGACTCGGGGCGAAAGTGCCAATGCTGACCCATTACATCAACGAAACTACTCTCAATCAGATGGAAATTGGGCCACGACAGCGGCAAGCCCGACTCGATGAGAGTGAGGACGAGAGTACCAGTGAGGAGTATAAAAGCGAGGAGGAAAGCAGAGAAGAGATAGAAGAAGAACAAGAAGAAGAAGTGGAGGTTCAAGACACGGATGAGAGCTCCCCTCCTACGGCAACGGAGCATGACCCTGATCGGGCTGTTAGGGAAGCCCGTTTAGTTCGACTTGAGGAGGGCCAGGCTGCCCTGCGACAGGAGATCATTGATTCTCGGGTTCTTGTGAAGCACAAGTTTAAGAAGGTGACTCGCACCTTGAAAGCTATCCTATGCTGCCTGCAGGATAAGGGCGCCCCTCCTCCGTCGCCAGACTCGGATGTCTAGTCATCCATGTCGTTGCCCAGTAGCTTATTTTGTTACTGTCTTAGAATGTGTGTATTTTAATGTCAACAAGCTTAGGAGTATTGTAGGTGAAAAGTATGTCATGCTTGTTAGCTTATTTTAACGTTTGTAGCCTTGCATGTAATAGCTCATATGCATTTCCTGTCATGATTCATGTAATATCGTACCTCATGTAATTGTGCCAATTTTGGTAAATGAAATGCATGAAGTTTCTTTAAGCTATGTATAAATGCTGTGTGGTTGAGGTTGTGGGCATGCTGAATCTGACCTGGGTTGCACCCTATGTTGTATATAGGGAATGCCACCTAAGGCCGCACGGAGTACGGCACGGCTCACTCTTGGCGATTCATCTGACGGGCACTCCTCTAAGCGATAGCCATACGGACCCCAGTTCGGGCCCGTCTCCCTCTGACACCATGCCGGATTCTCAGCCAGCCTCTAGCCCCACCAATGGGCCTACACCTATTGTGCCACCGGTTCCAGAGCAGAACCGTGCATCTTCCTCGACACCATCTGTAACTCAGTCGGCTCCCCCTACTGATAGGTTGGAGCAGATGATGTTGTTGATGCAGCAGTAGTAGGTACAACAGTAGCAGCAGCAGCAGCAGGCATAGCAGCAACAACAGCAGTAACAACAGTTTTGACCACCATGGCGAGGATTTTTGCCCAGAGCATGGGTGTGGCTCCGCCTACTTCATTTACGCCCCCTGCTAGGAATGCAGGCGCCAGCGGCCACTTTGAGCAATTTCATCGCTTACAGCCCCTTACCTTTGCGGGTACTCATAGACCCGAGGAGGCCGAGTATTGGCTTGACCGCATCTCGAAAAAGCTAAAACCGCTGCACTGCACAGAGCCAGAGCAAGTGGAGTTGGTCACCTTCATGTTTGAGGAGGCCAGCTTATGGTGGGATAGTGTCCTCCATACTATTGCGGTCGGACACATATGGACGTGGGCAGATTTTGAGACTTGCTTCCATAAGAAATACTATCCCGTCACCTATTGCCACGAGAAGGAGAATGAGTTTCTTTGCCTCCGGTAGGGAGGGATGTCAGTGGCAGAGTATGAGAACAGGTTTACGCAGTTGGGCAGGTATGCCCCGTTGATTCTAGCAGATGAGTCGATGTGTATGCAGCATTTTTCTGAGGGCCTATGACCATATATTCGCTCGAAGATGTGTTGCACTAACATACCCAGCTATGCTGAACTAGTGAGCATGTCGATGAGAGCTGAGCAGGACGGGGACAGGTAGTCCTGTATGTCAGTGCCGATGGCTCCTAGGCCGCGACTAGAGATTCCGAGCAGACCATTCCTCGGGAAGAGGCCGCGGGCAGATTCACCACCGAGGCTGATGGCTTCACCTGCCCCTGTGAGGCGACCTGATGTGTGGTGTGCCTACTGCAAGAGGCCAAGCCACACGGAAGTGAACTGCTTTACCATGATGAGGGATAACGGTTTCTCACCGCCCCAGAGGGTCAACCGCAAGCCTCCCCAGGTTATATCAGCACCACCTCTATGCTCGGCACTAGCTCATCCATCGTTCCGGCCACCCGTTCCTTGATCAGGTAGCCTCAGCGACCTATGGCTCCTCAGCCTAACCGATCTCAGCAGGCGCACATCCATGCACTCACAGTGAAAGCGCTTGATTCTACAGGTACCGTACCTTTGGCCTTCGAGCTCACCACCCACATTGAAAGTACCCCTATATTTCTGTTGGTGGATACAGGATCCACTATATCCGTGATATCATGTTCTGCAGTCCAGCGCTTAGGGCTAAAAATGACTCCGATGGTTGGGGTGCGAGTTATCGCAGCACCAGAGACTTTTACAGATGCCACAAAAATGTGTGAGGGTTGCTTGATAGATATAGGGAGCAGGACGATATGCATTGACTTGATTGTCACCACGATATACCATTTCGACGTCATCCTTGGTATGAATTGGCTAACTGAAGTGAGGGTCGAGATTGACTGCGAGACCCGACTAGTGATAGCTCACGAGCCTGAGGGCACGCCCTTTACGTTTCCCGTGTAAGTCAGTTGCCCTTTTCGAGTTCTTTGTTATGCTTCCTTACTCAAGAACGTTGACGGCTCGGTACTTGAAGACACACTAGTGGTTCGAGAGTTTGAGGACGTGTTCAGTAAAATACCTGGACTACCTCCTCGGCACGAGATCAACTTCACTATCGACCTTGTGCCCAGTGCAACACCAATATCTCTTCCGACTTATCACATGGCTCCATGTGAGATGGAGGAACTAAGGAAACAGATCGGCGATCTGTTAGATGCTGGCTTCATACGGCCGAGTGTGTCTCCTTGGGGAGCACCCGTGTTGTTCGTAAAGAAAAAGGATGGATCTCTGCGATTATGTATTGATTATCGCATATTGAACCAAGTGACGGTGAAGAATAAGTATCCCTTGCCCAGGATAGATGATCTATTCGATCAGTTGAAAGGGGCACAGTATTTTTCGAAGATCGATATACAGTCAGGGTATCATCAGTTGCGCGTCAGGGATAAGGACGTGCAGAAGACGGCTTTCAGGACCAGTTTTGGGCACTATGAGTTCCTCGTGATGTCGTTCAGCCTTACGAACGCTCCAACTGTGTTCATGGACTTGATGAATAGGGTATTTCGACCGTTTCTTTACCGATTCGTCATGTGTTTATTGATGACATCCTGATATACTCCAAGAGTCGGGAAGATCACAAGGAGCACCTGCGGGCAGTCTTCGATATACTCAGGAAAAACCAGTTGTTTGCACAGTACAAGAAGTGCGACTTCTGGAAGGAAGAAGTTAAGTTCCTGAGACATGCGGTATCCAAGGAAGGGATAGTTGTGGACCTTGCTAAGGTATCCACAGTTCAGGACTGGAAGCAGCCCGGTTCGGTTACCGAGGTGAGGAGTTTTCTTGGTCTGGCAGGTTACTATCGACGATTCATTCGGGATTTCTCAAAGATAGCTAAACTTTTGTCTCAGTTGACACGGAATGATTTGAATTTCGTCTGAAATCAAAAGGTGGAAGTAGCTTTTCAGGAGCTGAAGGACATGTTGACGTCTACCCCTGTGCTAGTATTGCCAGAGCAAGGGGTCAAGTATGTTATATATACAGACGCGTCTCGTGTCGGTTTGGGTTGTGTCCTTATGCAGAAGGACAGGGTGATTGCATATGCCTCGAGACAGTTGAGGAAACACGAGGAGAACTACCCTACGCATGACCTGGAGTTAGCAACCGTCATCTTTACACTGAAGCTCTGGAGACATTACCTCTACGGAGAGGAGTTCGAGCTCTTTTGCGATCATAAGAGCCTCAAATACATATTTACTCAGCGAGACCTGAATATGAGGCGGCGGCGATGGATGGAGACCCTGAAGGACTTTAAGTTTGAAGTCTCTTACCATCCTGGCAAGGCCAACCTTGTGGCAGACGCGCTAAGCCGCAAGAAGGCATTGGCCTTTGCGACTCCGTTGATAATGGTAAAGTGGGACATGATAGAATTTGTGCGAGACTTTGAGCAGAAACTCATGGTGGAGGAGCCGTATGAGGGCATCGCACATATTCGAGTACATCCCCTCATTGATGACCGGATTATCGCAGCTCAGGTAGACGATGAGCTATTAGCAAAGATGAGAGAGCAGGTTAGTGCAGATGAGGACTCAGAATGGAGAATTGACACGGATGGGGGCTTACGTTACCGTGGCCACCTATGCATCCCGAACCTCCCTGACTTGAGGAAGGAAGTTCTTGAGGCTGCTCACAATTCAAGGATGGCAATACATCCAGGCAGTACGAAGATGTATCGTGACGTAAAAAGTCATACTGGTGGGACAACACGAAGGCCCACATAGCAGATTACGTATCCCGTTATCTCACGTGACAGCAGGTCAAAGCAGAGCATCGCCGACCTCCTGGACTACTTCAGCCCATGCCCATAGCAGAATGGAAGTGAGATTTCATCTCTATGGATTTCATCTCAGGGCTACCGAAGACGAGGAAGGGTTATGACTTTATTTGGGTGATCGTGGACCGGTTGACGAAATCAGCCCATTTCCTCCCGATTAAAGTCTCAAGCTCCACAGATGAGTTAGCTAGGCTGTACATCAAGGAGATCATAAGTCTGCATGGGGTTTCTTTGGAGATCGTATCGGACCAGGACACGCAATTTACATCAATTTTCTGGACTTGCATCCAGGAAGCGATGGGTGTAAAGTTGAAGTTTAGTACCGTGTTCCACTCATAGACTGACGGGCAGACGGAACGGGTGAATCAGATTTTGGAAAATATGTTGCGAGCCTATGTGCTGGATTTCAAGGACAGTTGGGATGACTGTCTTCCTTATGCAGAGTTTGCCTATAACAACAGTTTTCAGGTGAGTATTGGCATGACTCCTTATGAGGTACTGTATGGGTGCCCGTGTAGAGCGCCGCATTGCTGGGCAGAGGTTGGTGAGAAGAGCTTGATTGGCCCAGAGTTAGTTCAGGCGACTTCAGAGAAAGTCGACATTATCAGGCGCTGACTTCTGACAGCGCAGAGCAGACAGAAGAGCTACGCCGATACGAGGCGGCGACCACTAGAGTTCGAGGTCGGAGACCATGTATTTCTCAGAGTTTTTCCTATGAAGGGAGTCCATCGGTTTGACAAGAAGGGGAAGCTTACACCTTGATTCATTGGCCCATTCTAGATACTTGATCGAGTGGGTGCGGTAGTGTACCGCCTTGCTTTGCCTACTCCACTCGCGGGCGTGCATAACATATTTCATGTATCTATGCTGAAAAAATACGTTCCCGATCCTTCCCACATTATCAGATGGGAGCAGGTACAGTTGAGCGATGACGCTACATATATACTGTGACCGACGCGTATCCTAGACAGGAAGGAACATGTGCTGCGTAGCAAGGTTATTCCACTTGTGAAAGTGTTGTGGACGCATCATACGGAAGAAGAGGCTACTTGGGAGACAGAAGCCGAGGTTCGAAAGAACTACCCTTAGATTCTTGAGGAGTACGAAAAGGTACTAATTTTGTGGATTAAATTTTTCTTTAAGGGGGGTAAATTGTAACGTCACAGAAAAATCCGTACCAGGACCCAGGTACCACCTCAGGCAGAAATCGCCTAGGACCAAAACCTTTAGAAATTAGGTTAATATCAGTAAGTGCTAAACTAGAGTACTTGTGAAATTAGCACTAATCACTTTAAATAAGATTTGCAAGACTCGAAACGTGCAGAATCATTAACGCTATATTACCCTGAAATCCAGAATCTATTCCTAAACCCGGTTGCTCTCGGTAGCATACCGAAACTCCGTATCAGACCTGGACCGCACGTCGAAAGTTCGATGACCACAAAATATACAGTTATAACCGCATTACTGGACTTGACAACCCCCTCAGAAATTAAGTCTTAATTGTGTCTAGAAATACACAACTTGAGCCTGAGCAAAGTGTGTGAGAAAGGTGAATATTTTTAGTAATGAAATCCAAATTTAAGTAATCTGAGTCGTGTCGCTTGCGGGCCAAATATAAGGATTCAGACCATCGGAATCTGACCCAAATACACCCTCGGATCAGGAGAAATGTCCCACACATGTCAGTGTACTTGTGGCCCTGATCAAGTGACCGTAACCGTTGAACTGAAACTGGTCTGCCACGGCTGATCTGTAAACCCGATCGGAACGAAAACTCAGCCTGACCTACATCCATGGTCAGGGAGCTTAAGTCCGACTGCACGTGGAAAAGGAGCCACCAGAAGTGCTCCATTGGGCTGAAACAGACGTCTTTTGAATATAACCTAAGTATACCTTGGCCCTAGGGCCATTTCTATCAAACGTGGGCCTATATAAGGGACTTAAACCCTCTCTCTCTCACCTCATACGAATTTGAGAAACCCTAGGGGAGAGATGAGAGAAAAGAGAAGGGAAAAGAGAGAGTGAGAGTGAGAGTTGGAGATTCTTCTTGGGATTCGATCCCGGAGATTCTTCTTGGGATTCGATCCCGCTATTCCACGCATTCAACCACTATTCCTGTATCGCTATACAGGCGATTCCAATTCCGTTCTTAGGTAAGAAGACCTAACCCTAATCTATTTTAGGGTTTCAGATAGTGTAAGTTATGAAATAGCTAACCTAATTCATGCTATAGGTTGCCAATCCGCCGTTGACAAAGGCTAAGTGTCTAAAACGAATTCATTACGCGTTTACCGATGTAAGGTGTGGACTATAAACATATAGAATATGGTTTTCAAGGCTTTCAATGTCGGTTAATGGTTTATTACTGATGTAGGTGTTATTTCACATGCCAAATGCGATGTTTGTTTCGCATTTTAGATATATATGAACTATATTGAGTTTAGTGCAACCCATGTATTTGTAGAAAGGATCGCATGGGTGTGGAATTTGAAAGTGTATTTGCCATGATTAATCGTCGTGTGTTTATACTAGTTGTATGTGTAACAACTCCTTGGCGAAAGGATTTGGCCCAGTATATGTTATGGCCAACATACGTTGTGTATGTTAAAAAGGTATAGTCTAAGTGTTCGTAAAAATGTCTGAATGAGCAAGTACTTGGCATCAGGTATTTTTATGAGTATTGAGATAAGATTCTCAACTACCTTGACTATGTGTATGATTTCATCCATGCAACTTATATTATATTATCTGTCCTACTTATGAAATACGCATGTGTGAATTCCTATGTATGTTGCATTTTATAACATACTCAAATGATTGTAATATTGGAATTATGTTTTTATTACTGCTTTGACTATTTCATACTAATACTTGTTGGAATTGGATATGTTTGGGAGTGCTATATAGTCCAGGCAATCGGTAACAGGCCCTGATTTGGTGGCTGAGGTTGTTTTTGCCCCACGGGACGTGTTCGATGACTCTAAGTCATACTTCAGTTGTCGACAGTGGTTAGGCCACATGAAGTGCTCATGCACTTCATGTCAATCAATTCGATGTGTGCTCGTACCGGTCGAGCTCGTCAAGTAACCCGATTAACCCGATATATGTTCACCATGTATGGACGCTACTGCTTGAATCTAAGGTACCAAACTCACCAGTGACAACCCTTTTAACCTTGGTACCTCGATCCGCTAAGACTCATGAGCCGGACATGGTGGTATGGGATACCGTGGTCGAGCTGTCGACCTACGCTGGGGTGACGAGCCTCCCTGTAGTATCCAGTGAGCAACACAGCCTCGTGAGCCGAATACGGTGGTATGAGACACTGTATTCGAGCTGTCGGCCTACACTGATAAGGTGACGAGCCTTTTGTAGTGACCTTGAGCGTACTCTAAGACCGCGTAGAGGCGACGAGCCCTTACGTAGCAACAAGAGTACATACTAGGCCTGCACTAATAAGGTGACGAGCCCTTTGTAGTGACCTAGAACCGTAACATCGTATGAGATTTACTAGGATTGACGACCCTAGAATGGATCATTGTTTAGAAATTGATACAAGGGAGGTACCTTAGCTTCCCAATCCTGCTATATGAAAAGGACTAATAAGAACTTGGTAATCACGATCATGCACCGCATTGCATGTGTCGTTTGGTATTGGGCAGAGAAATGAGGAAGTGACTGACATGTGCGACCGTTAGATGGAGATCGCAGAGGGAGTGCTGGCGAGGGCATGCATCATTTACGCATACCATTCTTGCATTAATCAGAGTACCTAGGGATGTTTGATTGTATTATCTTATCATTACTGCTTGACTGAATTGAGAACATGTTAACATTTACTTTATTGTTCCACTGAGTTCATCACTCACTCCCACGTTACAGGACTGTTTTAAACACCAACCAAACTCTATTATAGGTTCAGATGGCGTAGCCTACGAGGCGGAGCCGGACTTTGAGGATGATGAGGAGGCATTCTCATATATGCAGTTCTCAGGTGGGTTTATATAGACCGTTCTGATCGGCGGGGCTTCAGGGTTATACTTGTAGTGGACTATTACATTTTTTTGATATTTTGTATTTTGAAACAATACATGTAATTATTGACTTGGCAATACATACATACTTTGTGGACCTATACTTGAGTCAGTCTTCCGCTTGCGTATTACAACTGTCCTTGGATTATGTTTTGCTGATTTGGCTTAATCTTATTCATATTTTATGCACTAATACGAACAACATTTAATCATCATCAAATATATTGCATAAGTGATGTGTTGGAACTCAGAAATTGGACTTCTACTCGACCCCCGATTTTCAGGGCGTTACATACGGCTGCACAAGCACGGGCGCAAGTGGGCCGAGTACAACCATCCCCTTTCTAAAAACAGAAAGATTTTGGTTTTCTTGCCTTTTCAGCTGGCACGATCCGCGTGTGCTCCTCACCCTCGATCTCGGGCATTCGATGCGTTGGAACTCGGGAGTTGGACTTCTACTCGACCCTCGATTTTCAGGGCATTACATATGGCTGCACAAGCACGGGCACAAGTGGGCCGAATACAACCATCCCCTTTCCAAAAACAGAAAGAGTTTAGTTTTCTTGCCTTTCCAACTAGCATGATCCGTATGTGCTCCTCACCCTCGATCTCGGGCATTCAATCCCGAGCAATCCCGCCCGTTTATACCGCATCATTAGGGCTTTGCAAGCAAAAGATTGAAAGAGCTAGTCGTCTCTTCCTCCCATCGAACCCACCGACCTTATCTCCTCAAAGCTTCAATGAAGCTTGTCTGTATGCTTCCTAGGGCCCCCACAAACCATCTGCAAGAGGCAGATCGGAGGAAGAAGCCTCTGCTCGAGATCCATCATTAATGGTCGTCTCTTTCTTCCTCTTTCAAACTACATCAAGGTAACTCGGTTGGGCCGAGCTCTGGTCAGGTTGGAGCTCCTGTTGGCCATGGTTGGAAGAGAAAGGAGAGAGGAAGAATAGAGGAAGCGAGAATTGGAAAGGAAATGGAAGAAGATATAAGAGGAGGAGGCGGTGCGGCTGTTGTACTGCACCAACACAGCCTGACTCGTGTGAGTTACGGACTGGGCGTGTGGGCCTGAGTGGGGAGAAAAGAGGAGGAGAAGAAAAGAAGAGAGAGAGATAGAGAGAGGGAAGAAGAAAGCAGAGCGAGGGTGGGCCGAGTGCGGGTTGTTCAATCCGAGCTTGCTGACTTGGCTGTCGTCACCGAGTTGAGCCGGGTAGGATGAGGAGGTCTAGTTTAATCCAATCACCTTGTTGGACGATTTTGGCAGGAAAAACTCAGGAAAGGAATAAAAGAGAAGGGAGAGAGATATGAAGAAGAAGAAAGAGAAGAACTAGAGAGAAGCCGAGTTACGGGTTGGGTTGCTGTCGAGTTTGGGTCTGAGCTCGTGTCACTCATGGCTAACTCGACCGAGCTTGGAAATCAAAATGGGGTGAACTTTAAGCAGGTCCAGACATTGCTGGATTTTCAGCGTATGGAAAACAAAGAGAAAGAAGAAGAGTAAAGAGAGAAGATGAAATGAAGGAGAGAGGGTGGATAGGTGGTTGCTGCCGAGTTGACTCGGCTGAAACCGAGTCGAGTGGGGTTTGTTCTGTACGGACTCATAGCTGGATATCCCAACAGGGAGGAAAAGAAGAAGAAAGGGAGAAGAAGAAAGAGAGAGAAAAAAGGGGAGAGAGAAAGAAGGGGGTGATTGTGTTGAGCCGAGCTAACTCGACTCGAACCGAGTCGACTAGGTGAGCCGCATTCTTTGTCTAGATTGGAATTATTTCAATTGTCATTGCTACCATCATTATCATTTTTTAAGGATTATCAATTTAGATGTAATTTAATCATTAATAAATTATCCATACTGATGATGGTTAATACACATAGGAATTATCATCATTAAAATACCAGTATCTTAGGCTACCGTTCTTAAAACATTAATATTGATGTTAGAACATGCTATGTATTCTCACCATAATGATTATTAGTGTCACGTAGGCTAATATAAGTTATAACACTAATATTAACCATAAGTATAATAATTAAAATTTATATTATAATTGTTTTCACACCAACTAAAATTCAAACTTTAAAAATCTAGCCTAGACCTAGACTCTAAGATAAAAATCTAGACCTAAGTATTTTAAACCCTATGCCTATATTTAAAACATAAATGGCAAGTTAAAGTATGAATCTAATTATAGAAATTCATAACCCATGGTAGATCATAGTACCTATTATCATGGGTAGATTCATTATTGAAAGTTATGGCTATTATCATTAGAAAATATTATCATTTTCCTTATGGGTTAATATAATTATTGTTAATATAATTGTTAGTATCGGTCCTTATCATTGTTAGTGAAAATTTTAGTATCATTACTTATATTACTTAGTAGGTTATTAGTAATTACAGAAATATTAGATAATGTTGGAATATTTAAATATGAATTTGAGAATCATCACTATCAATATTGATTGATAAATACTCTCATTACGAATATTATTCGATCCATTGTACGATAATAATATTAATAATAACTTAGGATTCAAATCATATAATTTGAGCATTAAACTAAACTTTAAGATAAAACCTTAACTCTACATCAAGACCCTAAAAATAAATAACTAAAACCCTAGGCTATGATCTTAAACCTTAGGTAGTGTGTAGAAGTTAAATCTAATTGTATAAGTTCCTAATTTATGTTAGGATTCGATTTTAAGGGAATGCGCATTCCCTAGCGATGCTGGTAGGTGATGCGAACTATGAGGTGATGATTCTTCCCCTTGAGCTTATCATTTTCCCATTAGCTTAAGTGATAGTTTTTATTTATATTTCAGTTAATAATTGATATCTTTATCTTATAGTCACATGTGCTAAGTGTTGGAATTGAACTGCTAGATTACATGCCTGATATCTATCCTGCACATTTTCTCATGCTTATGAATTACTCATGGATTATTTGTGGAACTTAAACTAGTACGTCAGTGGGAAACCCCCACTTATAAATGTACACATACTTGGGATGTAACTCGACTGGTTGTGATTTTAACGGACCTTCGACTTAGTGGTTATTCAATGGTGGTTTAAATTGAACATTGATGTGGGCTTACCATCCAGGGTTATTGTGTTCAATGGTTTTCAAGGATGGTCTTTTATCGCATGGTTTTGATACTCGCCCTATGCAGCTTATTTTTTATATTTGCCTTATGTGGCTTGCTCTGATATTGGCCCTACGTGGCTTTGCTTTAGTATTTTTCCTATATGGGTTCAATGCTTTATATTGTGCAACCATGCGATGGTAAGCCCTATATATTATAATGTGATTAGCTACTAGTCGATGGGATTTCATTAAACATCCTAAAGTGGTAGTCTCATGAGCCGGGGATGGTGGCATGGGACCTATGCCCGAGCTGTCGGCCTACGCTGGCAACTAGCCCCCGTAGTGACCTTTGAGCTTATGTAAATTAGCTGGTTGTAATCAGACTAATAATGGGTTGGCTAATCATGCATACATGGCACAGGCCAACATCTATTGCTATCGTACGTGATATACGTATCTGGCCATTTGGATGCTTTTCCTAGGTCGATGATTGCATGGGTGACGAGCCTAATGTCCGTTTGGATATTTTTCTTAGGACAATGATTGCATGGGTGATAAGCCCAATGTCCGTCTGGATGTTTTTTCCGAGATAATTATTGCATGGGTGACAAGCCCAATGTCCGCACGAATGAGCATCCCTGGGGCGATGATTGCATTCACGCATTCATGCATATAATAAGACTGCGTTTACTCTGTTTTGGCTGCCTGGATGTTTTATATTATTTTTTACCTAATGCGGCAGTATGTAATCTTGAAGGGAATTCACACTGAGTTGACCACTCATCCATCGAATATATAACCATACAGGTAGCACAGGTGGCCGAGGTGACATACATGTTTATATTGATGAGGAGTAGACTATAATTGACAAGGATGCGTGATTGTAATTGCTAAAGGTTGCTATAGGATTTCATATATTAAGATTATTGTAATTTACTTTATTTCACATGTAATACTATTTCATTTTGTAATTGTAAGAATTGGGACATTGGTTAGTATAAGTCCTTATGGGCAGCTTCTTATATATTTGAATGATAATGAAATTTTCCTTTATGTTGATTTGTCCATATACTTGGTGAAAAAAATAAACACATAAATATATGTGGACTTTGGCTCTTTATAAGTTAACACTCGAGTTTTTGGGAAACGGGTCATATACTCGGGTCCTGAAAGGTCGGGGCGTTACACTACTGTTCTGTCCCGTAACGGTGATGTCAAAGACGACCCAATTCGAATAATTTGGACGGGTCAAAATTGTCGAGTAGAACTGGAATGAGATCTTCCACAGGGCAGCCTCGTTCTCCAGACTCTTGCCACGGGTCCAAATAGGTGATGGTCATTATTTGGTGCAGAGTCCTCAATGCCATCGTGTGACACTGTCGAGCTTCATGTTGATCTCAATTTACAGACTTGACGCCCTGCTCAGTCAAGAATTTCATACTAGGTGGTAGGTCGAGATCACAGCGTGCATGGTGCTAAGAGACGGTCAGCCGAGGATCATGTTGTAGACAGACGGACACTCCACTACCAAGAAGTCGATTATCGTAGTTACCTAATTTTGTCCCTCTCCGGCTGAAAGTGAGAGCTGTATTGATCCTTCGGGTATGACTTGACCACCCGAGAAGATGAGTAATGGAGTTTTGACGGATCGGAGTCGGGACCGACCAACTCCCATCTTGTCAAATGCCTATGCAAAGAGGACATTAGCTAAAGATCTGGTATCCACGAGGATTCAGAATACTTTACGATTGGCTATGGTAAGGGTAAGCACAAGCGCGTCGTCATGTGGATGGTGGATTCCTTGAACATCTTCTTCGGTAAAGGTCAGGCTATGAGCCTCCATCTTTTGCTCTTCTGGAGGACTGCTGATAATGAGAACCTCTTCTTCGGAACGACCAATACTCCTCATGTGAGCTTTTCGAGCACGGTTTGAATCGTCTCCACCATTGTGACCTCCGAAAATCGTTTGGATCTCTCTAGTTGGCTCGTTATTAACGGGTCGTTCCTCTTTTGACGTAGCTTGATCTCTTCTATGACTGACGTACTCCATAAGATGGCCGCTGCGAATGAGTGCTTCGATCTCTTGCTTAAGGTCAAAACAATCACTCATCGTATGTCCATGATCTTGATGAAAAAGGCAATATTTGTTTTTGCTCCCCCTATTGGGATCAGACTTTAACTTGCTCGGCCAGTGGAGGATACGCTTGTCTTGGATCTCATTAAGACTTGCTCGGGTGTTTTGTTGAGAGGAGTTAAGTTTTAAACTTAGTGTCAGGCCACTTGTTCGGGTGATGATTGTCTCGTGATTGGTTGTCCTTCCTCTTTCTGTTTATGACGGCCGAGCTTGGTTCACCCTCGTCTGTTGTTCTTTGGTCGGGAGAGCTTTGTTCTGGATAGCCTTCCGAAGGACTCGAGCTTCTTCGGCGTTGACATATTTTTGAGGCCTGTTCAATAGGTCGGTCATCCTTGTCGATGGATTTTTGTCTAGCGAGAAGAGAAATTGTTGATCTCTCTGTCCTCCCATGATCGTAGCTAAGACAAGCTCCTCATAATGCTTCCGTACCTACAACGCTTCCAAATTAAAGTGTTTGATGTAGTCTTTTAGCAGTTCGCTCTCCTTTTGAACAACTGAAGGAGGTGGGTGTATGGTTTGAGTATTTTCTTCCCCCGATAATGTTTGTGATGAAGGCCTAGCTGAGCTGAGAGAACGAACCAATGGAATTTGGCTTTAACTGCTTGAACCATAGTCGTGCAACTTCAACTGCTTGAACTAAAGTCGTCCTACAGATGACACCAAACTATTGATGCGATATTTCGATAGACTCTCCTTGGTTAACCCTCTGGGATCTGCACAGAGGAAAGTAAGAGACAAATGAGACCCTGACTAGTACATGGGACCCTCTGATGCCTAAGTTAGGATCTCGGGTCTTCGTAGGAGATAATCTTAAGACAACGCGTCACCAGTCGTATATATGGGTGAGTATAAGGATATGTATGCATACTCCACATTGGCTATGAACGCCCCTGTTTATATGAGAGGGAAGATCACACCGTATGGAGTATTTCTTATTTAGGATTCTTGATATGTCAGAGATCTTCCCACACAGGTTTCCAGATTCGCCAGGAATCTTCCCGAGATTATGGTTGTCCGAGATAATTGGGATCTGATTTTATCTCCCAAAAATCTTGGACAAGATCTTCGGGCCGTTGGAGGGATTCTCGGACTGTTAGTTCAAAAAAAGGTTGGACGATGGAGGCGCCAGATACAGTAGAAGTAAATAATAATGAGCCTTTTGACAGTTCAACATTCACCTTGTCAGAAGTTATGCCGACCTATGACTTAGTTATGTCCGACCTATGGTCGGGTTGACCCGTAGCCGACATATGGCCGAGCTATATCTGACCAATGGTTTAGGTCGACCTATAGCCGACCTATAACTGACGTATGATTATGCCGACCTATTTAATAGTTCAGCCATTTGAATAGATTTACGGTTGTATCTTATTTGAGTGGACTTACAGTTGTATCGACTTACTCGAAGGTCGACCTTTCTTTGCCAGTAGACACCTCTTAAATGGTTTAGCCCTATTGGGTCTGTACTGGTTTGTAGAGTTGGTCTATTCCATAATTTGTTCCATTTTTCCCCTAACAATTTCTTTCACAATTACATCATTACTCTTTAATTTGGATGATATAAGTTAGCTTAGACCTAATTCTAGTTCTAATAGCATTCCATAAATAGTGTGTATATATATATATATATATATATATATATATATATATATATATATATATATATATATATATATATTTGTTAGCTTGTTAGTACTCCCCACGGTTAGTTGACACTTCATTGTTAGCCACCCTACCAGGGGTCGATACCAAGACATAATTATAAGTTCATATGAGTAAAATTTTGAACTCATTGAGTTATTACCCACGGTTTGCATCAACATCAGATCATTTATAAAGACTAAAATTTCAAAATACCACATTGTTATATCATTAATACATTGCAATATTTTACAGACTATCAGTCGAATTTTGGCCATTTCATCAATTTTATATGATACCAATATAAAGTTGATATTTAAATCATTGCATGTAAAGATGATCCCAAACATGGCCACCGGGCACCTTTACTGGGTTCTGCGTGGGTAATTTTTGTTTTTAGTTCCCTGGCTGGGCCCATATCCAACCGACCCGTACCTTGCCTCGAACGAATTGCCGGCTCCGAACAAACTCGAGTGTGGAGTTCGAGACCATCATTTTTCCTTTATTCATGGCTAATATTTGAAGTACACCCCCCTTTAGAGGGCGGACCACTGAACTAACGGTTCCGATGGCCCTGGAAGTGGCCCCGAGTAAGAGGAGAGGCTAGTTCCACGACACGCGAGCCTACTACGAAGTTTCTGCAAGCAAATAAAACGAAAAGAAAGGCCCTCATTCTTCATCCCTCCCTCTCTCTCATTCTTCATCTCTCCCTCCTCCGGATCCCACACAAGACAACGGGAAAGAGGGACGATGGCAAGAGGAACTTCTCAGTCTCAGGCTTCTTCATCCACGTCATCTCGCCCAGGTACCGTGGGCATGGCCCCACGTGGAACCCCTGCAGCAGCGGCGGGAATGCGTCGGCGGAGGCTCGGCGGCGGCGGATCTTCTGGAAACTTCGGTGCAGGTGGTGGCGGAGGCAGCAGCAACATGCTTCGATTTTACACGGACGATGCTCCTGGCCTCAAGATCACACCCACGGTGGTCCTTGTAATGAGCCTCTGCTTCATTGGCTTCGTTACCGCCCTTCATGTCTTTGGTAAGCTGTACCGCTATCGATCCGGTGGTGCATCGTGAATCATTTCCTAATTCTCCAATCACATGGTCACGACCGTCTTAGGGTTTTCTTTTGTCATTCTGGCTTTCTTGTTTGTTCAACTCATTTTGATTCACGAGATGTGTTTCTTTCATCGTTTTGGATTGGAACAAGGCCTTGGATTGTGTTTGCAATAGATTTCATTTTGTTTTTGTTGTATCACGTTTTAGACTAATCGTATTTCAAATTGCTAGTTTTGGCACTGTGCGTGCATGTGTGGATGGATTTTTCATGCCTTTGCTGTTCTATATACCCCTCGTAGAGGTGTTTCGATTATTTGATGTTAGTGTCCTCAGTGTCCGTGCAGACATTTTACATGTGCCTAATGCTGTATCTGGTGTTGTTATTGCTGACTGATGGATTCTCAAATGCCATGGGAGACCATCTATTCCACAAGCGAGTTGAATCCGTTCACCAAGACTTACCTCCCATCCAAAGGTTTTTCTGAAGGTCATGAATTGCAGTCCCATGTACTGATCGTAACATGGAACAAACTA
The DNA here is from genome assembly GCF_029962835.1 of Magnolia sinica. NCBI lineage: Eukaryota > Viridiplantae > Streptophyta > Magnoliopsida > Magnoliales > Magnoliaceae > Magnolia > Magnolia sinica. Next base: position 51,725,060 of record NC_080580.1, read on the forward strand.
GTATTGATAGGGGTGTTGTTATTTCTCAAAGAAAAAGGAAGAAAACGACTCTAAACCTTTTGACCAACTGTTATTTGTTTCTTAGCTTGTTTTGTTTGCTCACAAGGAACAAGAAAATGTTATTCATGCTGGTGTTTCAATTTCCTGCACACCTCAAATGTTACTTTAAAATCCTTGGGATCAATTAAATAGACTTTTGATCCATTTTGCTTGTTACGTGGAGAACTTGCAATTGTGGGAAAGAGTATGTCTTCTGTTTCAGTAGACCAATTAACTTTCATTTCTTAACTGTTTTTTCTTCCTTCAAGAATCCTTTCATTTTGGCCCCCCCCCCCCCCTCATAATGCATCTCTAGCCAAGACAGAATAGATAGGTGGCATTAACCAGCCCATTTTCACCCATTGCAGAAGATATAATCATTTTTTCTAATGCTTTATGCTTCTTGGTCAACCCTCTCGCCAAGTTTTTAAACTAATTCTCTGAATAAAACCCCGAACCAAAAATCAGCCTGCTGTCACCCCCTGAATAGTGCTAACTATCCCTTAATGTCATTTGTGTGCATGGAAAACTCCACATAAGGCATCGACATGTCCAAGGGAGCGTTTTTGCATTTGGCTATGCCACTTTTAGTGGAGAAGGGCATCCATTTGGACAGCAATGCACATAAGGAAGTGAGCAGTTAGAAAGTGGATAACATGCACGAAGCGATAAGGTGGTTTGGAGTGGTATCAGGTCTCAAGATTAATATGTACAAGAGTGAATTGATTGCGATTTGGCTTTCAATGTTTTGGGGCTGGGTTGGTAAGCTTCTATCTATGCATTTTGATCCTCTCTTTCTATGGATAGACCTCCTATGCCATTTGTGGCATGTGGTTGTGGAGAGGGTGGAAAGAAGTTATCTTTCAGAAATAAAAGGGTGGAAAGAAGAGATGGAAGAGCGAATATTTATCCCTTAGGTTGCAAACTAATTCATATTAGTTCAGCCTTATTGAACACGTGTCCACTTAATATATTACTTCAGTGCTTATTAAGTGTAATTCAAAGATTGGAAAAATCCAAAGGGAATTCCTCTAGCAGGGCATGGGAGATGCACAACTTTCATCTTACTTAAATGGAGAGAAGTTTGTCAGCTGAAATAGCAAGTGGGTGTGGGGTGAGATTGTTAGATGAATGAACATTTCTTTGCCAGGTAAGTGGTTATGTAGATTTAGCTTAGAGGAAGATAGCTTCTGGAAGCAAGTGATCTTGTGCAAAGATGTAACTAAACTAGGAGGGTGGTAACAAGGGCATCTCTTTACAAGCTTCTTGTGTATGGAAAGCATCAGAACAGAAAGGGCATTTTCAAAGGCCATAGTAGGGAGGATTGGCAATGGAGTGCCTACTAGGTTTTGCTAGGATATTTGGTGTGTACGCTTATCTAGTGCATTCCCAGGATTGTACCAGGTGGCAGCTGGCATCCTAACCCTACAGCATATTTAGTGGCCAGATAGTATGGGCCTAGGTATTAAGAAGAAATCAGATGGATGAGGAAGTCAATGAATTTGTTGGTATGATGGATAAATTGAGTAAATATAATCCCATAGAAGGGGGGAGGGATGAGTGGCAGTGGAGCCTTGAGAGGGGCAGGTCTAGTCTGACAACATCCACAATTCCACACAATTGATGGTTCTTGGTCCTACCGAGAGTGGTAGCTTTTCGGTGGTTGGAGACAAGATCCTCACCATAAATCACCTCAAAAGGAAAAAAAAAACAGAAGAAAAAAGAAAAAAAAAAGAAATATAATTATCTCCTATGTCTGCATCTTTTTTTCTTCGTGATGAGGAGGTGGCGGATTATCTTTTTTATTTTATTTTATTTTTTTAAAAAATAAATTTAAAAAGCAATGATGGATCATCTTTTTCTTCATTGCTGTTTCATTGTGGAGGTTTGTGGGAGGATCTGTTTCTTTGTCATGAATTGGCCAATTTAGTAGATGCTAGAGGCAATTCAAAGCCCTTTTCAAGTGTGGTAGGGGGCCCAAAAGGATAAGGCAAGAAGACTCTTTACCGTCTTTCTGTGGTTGCAGGTTTGTGGTCAATTTGGAAGGAGCTTAATGACAGAATTTTTTGTAACAAATCCAAATCTTTTGAGATGGTGTTTCAAAAGTTGAGAAATGGAATAGTAAGCTGGGCTTTGGGGCTAGTGTGTGTAACAGGTTCTCTGAAGAGTGAAGAGTAGGTGGAGGGTGGCCTTGGCCTTGTTCTTGCAGGTGATCTCATCTGCAGTCTTTGTGAGTATATTTTATCGTCAAACTCTTCTTTATTTTAATAAAGCTTTCGTTGCCTTAGAAAGGAAAGACCATTATTTCAATCATTAAGCTACCGTCAAAACAAGTTTACAGTCCAAATTGATCTCTGAGCACCAAGATCTGATTGAATTACTGAAAGTCTGCAAAGATAACTTGGACTGATATTTCAGGGCCTGTTGTAAAAATAAAAATAAAACCGTGTTGCCAAAAAAAGAAGAAGAAGAAGAAGAAAACTTGGACTGATATTTCAGGACCCAACTTTGAACCCCATATCTTCCTAAATCAACTGTCCTAGTTAGTTCTCCAATAAACGGAAGATCATGCAAAATCAACGTGTGAGCCCCTAGATCTGATCGAAACACTAAAGAGGGGGCAATATGAAAATAATACAGTTTTTATGCAGGAAAAATTTGAAAACATGACAACTATGCCTTGCTCGAAAATCCAAAACCCAATTTCATTTAAAAAATAAAAATAAAAATTTATCTTTGACCTACTTTTGATCAACACCTAGACCTTAACCTCTTATTTTCTACAAACTACCCTAACTAATCCTTCAGTTTGTGAAATAGAATCGTAGGATTTTGACAGTTGGAAAATTCTTCTCCATCTAAGACAACTTCTAGAAAACCTTCTATAGAAGTTTCAATTCACTTTTTTTTAAAAAGGTGATGATTTATTTTTGTAAGGACCGAAGCCAAATGAATACAATCTTCATAAAAGAAAAAAAGAAAGCAACAAAGAAAAAAGATAGAAACTATCCTATTGCTTTAAAAGCAATCGCCCATTTCGATGCATTCGCTCTAGACCTATTGAATACATCTAATACCCGACCGTTTCTATTCCAAAAGCATCTATTGTTTCTCTCCACCCATACAGCCCAAATTCTAGCCAACAAAGATATCTTCCATATTACCTTCCCTTTCTTACTAATGCCTCTAGGATGTCAAGCTTGGAAGAAGCTTTCAATAGATCTTGATGTGACTCAAGATATTCCAAATACTGCAATAAACTTTCTTCGTACTTCTCTAGCAAAAGGACAAATCACCTCAATTGAACATCCAAAAACATGACACTGTTATGTACTCTTCTAGAATCAAATCATCCATCTAGATAAAGCCGCCTGTCAATCTACAAAATTCTCTATTTTTTAAAGAAAAATCTTCAAATTAAGCACCATGCTTCCCATCTCCAACTCTATAAATAGGGATCTTTCTCCCTTGAGAAAAGTATCATCATCTTGAATTCTCAAGCCTTAGCTATATGAGGCTTGTCTAGGTGCCTAGCTATTTCTCCCTTAGCAAACATCTTGCAAAGTAAAAAAAAGAAGAAGAAATCAATGGAAAAAAAAAAGACGAGAAGGATGGTATGAAATAGGAGATTATATCATTTCTAGATTCTTAAGTGGGTAGGAGTACGATACCTTTGGGTTGTGAGCACCGGCCCCCTTTAGGGGGTGCTTGGTTGCTTTTTATTTTTCCTTGGCTTAGTAGTTCCATGGTTTTCACAAAAAAGAAAAAAAAAAAACTTTGGTCCACACTTTATGATTGGTTGGTACATCACGCAGAAATTCCATACCCTAGCTTACCCTTAAGAAACTTGCCTAGCTTTTAGCTAGGGAATATAAAACTTTTGGTATTAAACATAATTTTTAGGCTTCTCCCATGTTTTGATATGAAACCTAGCATATGATCAACAAAGATTTAAATTATTTAATAATTCCCCAAGGAATAGTAACCAAATTTCAACATTCCTCAAGAAAAATAAGAAGCAGGGAATGGATTCCTTATCAACCAAATAGACAATTATGCATCAAGACCTATTTCCTAGGATCACCGATCTAGCTCTCAATTGCTTTGTTTTAGTGGCAATTTGCTTCTCCACTATTAGGGGTTTGGTACTGTGGGATCCTTGTCGAAGAGATATGTCGGAGGACGAGATTGCAAAGTTCATTGGGTTGTTGGATGTCTCACCTATTGATCACCTTGATGACTCGATGGTTTGGTCAAGGAATTGCTTCGGGAAGTTTTCGGTTAAATTGTTGTTCATCTCGGAAAAAAATGAAAAACCTGTATCTGCCCCATAACATATTATTACGGGGTTGTTACAGCCTTTACATGGGGCGTAACGAGCCATTAATGGCGGTTACGGGTCATGTTTTCTATAACGGCTGTTACAACCCCATAATGTGTAACGGTTGCCACTGTTACCTTTTCCTAATGGCCTTTATGACCTCGTAACGTTCTTTACTGCACATCGTGCTAGGAATGGGTGTTTCTTCAGGAATGTTTGTGAAGGCGTTGAAGAGGTTATTAGAAAGATTCATGGCCTTGTTGCGGTTGGGCGGTCTAAGAGGTTATTAGAAAGATTCATGGCCTTGTTGCAGGTTGGGCGGTCTATGTAAAGGCCTCTTTAGCTGGCCCCTTCTTTTTTTTTTTTTTTGGGGGGGGGGGGGGTTGTTATTCTTTCTTCGCTCTCGTGTGCTTTTAATAAAGTTGTTATCTCTCTCTTTCTCTATAAAAAAAAGCCCTTGATTTTTCAAAATAAAATAGCGGCGACTCCTTATCTCCTACCTACATTAGCCAGTCTCCTCACACCTATGCATTGGCAATGTCCTTGATCTCCTCTATATGTTCTGATTGCAATTGCATGCTAGGAATAAATAATTGGATCCTTCAATGTTGCAATCCTCTCTTTAAAATTGATGCAAGTTCACTACATTGAAGTTGGACTTATCTTAACACAAGCCAGTAGCTCAATGTATGTAGACCCATTTATTTAATGATGCGACACGGGTCGATATTTAGGCTTGAGCTTGTGACATTGATGTAGGTAGGCCATTTGTCACACATAGGGCTAGGGGTGCACCCACTTGTTCAAGGTATTCCATAACGCTAAAGGTGGCCGTAACGACCACCATTATTACCTTTACGTAACAACCGTTGTAGTCTCTTTTTTTTTTTTTTTAAAATAAAAAAATAAAATAAAAAAGGGAAAACCTATATCGGCCCTGTTATGGGGGGCGTTACATCCTTTATAGAGGGCGTAATGGGCCGTTACAGGGGTTGTACCTGCTGTTACGGATCATTCTTTCCATAACGACCATTATGACCCTATAAAGTGTAATGGTTGCCACTGTTACTATTACATAATGGCCTTTACAGCCTCGTGACAGCCGTTAGGGCACACCATGCCCTTGTTGTTTGTTTGCAAATTTTGTGTCCATTCACATGGGACTAGGGTTCACCCCTTGCTCCCATTTCAAGATTTTGGGTCCATTTCTACATCTTGCATGGTTTTGGGGAGATCAAGATTTGGTCAAGAACATGGTTTAAAATATTCTATGATACGACTTGGTTTTGGCCGTGTTTAGATCAAATGTGGTTTGAACTGGTCCAAGTTATAGCCACACCGCAAGAAATACTATTGACTCGGTCCTAATTTGTCCCATTCACCCTGTGTCAGAACAAGCCACACGGAGTGTGCTTATTTTTGTTTGAGTTAAGTCGAGTCATATTGATCGACATGTCCTGATTCTAGTGCACCCTGAATTATGTCAATTGACAAACAATAAATTGATAGTGCGTCAGAGTCAGGGTGAGTCCCACCTATTGACTCATCCAAATTTTGACTCGCCCTCAATTAGGTCAATAAAAGAATAGTAAGTTGGAAGGCAACATCTCAGATAGGGTGAGTCGCTCTAGTCAACTTGTCCAATGTCCGAGATAGGGTTAGTCATTCCAGTCCACTCGTCCTGGTCCAATGAACCCTCAATTATGTCTGTATTATGTGCAATGTAACTACAATTTAGGGGTAGTTACCATACTCTTCAATGGTTTGGCTTAGCTAAAAGCAACACCCAATTGAAGATAGGGATTTGGCCCTTCGTTCATTTGTTGGGATATATGCATGGAAAGGAATGCCTATAGGTTTGAGGGTCAGAATTTCTTGACAGAGTGAAGGAAAAAGTTCATGGCTTGCCAAAGTGGGCAACAAAGTAGAAGTTAGTACAAAAAAAAAAAAAGAAAACTTTTCGGTGAGTAGGTTGTTTATCCATTTTGGACAGATTTGGTGGTCTCCAAATGGTATAGACTGGTGGTGGGTTTGTGGAAGTTGAATGTGGATGGGTCTTCTAGCGGGAACCCAAGTCTGGGTGTGGGGGAGGGTGTTATAGATATCATAATGGTGATTTGGTTTTCCTTTCAACACTCTCATGGAATTGTTTCGAATAGAACAACATAGATAATGGCAATTTTGGATGGGTTGCTGTATTGTGCTAGTTTGGGTTAAAAAGATGGAGGTGGATGGGGTTTACTCAAAAACTATTGTTGATGGCTTGCGTTCTTTGTCATCCGGTCCTTGGTTTGTTTGGTTTTGTTAGGAAATATTTATTCTTCTTTGGTAGTTGAATGCCTCATCAGTAACATGTTCAGAGAAAGTAATGGGGTGGTGGGTGGGCTAGCTACAAGGGGTAGTGCGATTAGAGCTGGGCATTGGACCGAGTCAGATCGGATTGGGTCCAACTTGACTTGGTCCGAAATCTACATGGGCTGACCCAAACTCGATCCGATTCGGGACCGAGTCTGGGACATCTGACTCGAACCGATTCGATGCACGGTTGGCCTGACCCGAACTGAGTCCAACTCGGTTAGGGAAACCGAGTCGGATCGGGTTGGGTATGGTTCGGATCGGGTTGGGTCTGTGGGTCAAAATATGAGGTATGTGTTATATCCAAACCGTCCATCCATCCATTTGGAGAGTTCGTCTTAAGGCTTGAGCCGAAAAATAAGACAGATCTAAAGATCAGTTGGACCACACTGCAAAAAATAGTGGGGGATTGAGCGTTTACCATTGAAACCCTTTTGTAGATCACGGAAGTTTCGGATTAATAAGAAATTTGTTTTTCCTCTTCATCCATATATTTTAAACCTTATTAACAGATTAGATGGAAAATAAACGTTATGGTGGGCCCTACGAATTTTTTAACGGTAAAAATCATTATCCTCGCTGCTATTTTCGGTGTGGTCCATTTGAGCTTTAGATATGATTCAAATTTTTTTTTTTTTCCAAATGCTCTAAAATGATCATGAAAAATGGATAAACGGCATGGTTATAATAAATAAATCATTGTGGGGCCCATGTAATTTTGATCTCATTTGAGCCATTCGTACAACCTGGAGCTCGAGGCGGGTCTCCGCTCGTCTTTGCATGACACGTATCTACACAGCTATGGCTGTGTTGACGTGCTGTGCACGACACGTTAATACTGGCTATTCCGTATCTACCAGTTTTAATGACGAAAGTACCCTTTCTATTTTGCTTTGAGAGAAAGAGAGCCTTCTCGGCACCTGTTGTACATAGTAGGTAAAACACCCAAGCTCCGTGAGGCCACAGTGTTGTGCGTGTTAGATCCACTTCGTTCATCATGTGAGCCCCTAGATATTAGATCTATAAATAAAAAATTATCATCTTAAAAAATTCAGGTGGGCCACACTCCAGGGAAATTTTGGGAGAAGACGTCAAGGTTTACGCTGGGAGCCTGGGACCCACCATGATTTTAATATTCCATCGAAACCCTTCACGGCTTGAAACTCGTGAGGATGAATGTATAATTCAAAAATAGTTTTCATCCAAACCTAATGAGAGCCACATCGAGGGAAATTAGAGGTTTTATTCATCAGTTGACACCTATACCTATGATATGGCCCATTTGAGATCTATATCCTTCGAATTTTCGTTATGTACGGTGAATATTACAATACCCGCCTGATGAAAGGAGTGGATTTTATGATAAAAACAAGTTGGGCCCCACAGAGTTGGGGTGTTTTATCCGTTGTGTACAACGGGTGGTTGTAGAGTCCTTCCGCTCCTCTGTTCTGGGTTATTTTCGATGCCTTAGAGCCTGCCATTACAAAATCAGAGGCATGCGCACCTTTGCACACGTGTCATGGGAGTCTAATCCGGACGGTCCATAAGATGCGGAATCCCATGAAACCCCAGGGGACGAATTTTCACCCTGATCTAAGATTCTGGTGGGCCATAGAAAAGAGAAATGCAAACCAGTGGAAGAAACTGTTTTCATTTTTCATGGCCCCACCAAAGTTTTGGTTCAAAGTAAAAATTGGTACCAGGGGGTTTCATGAGGTTTTGCTTCACATGGACTGTTCAGATTTTCGAGACTCATCACGTATGATGAGTTCGCAAAAAAGTTTGTAGGACTTTCGTGCCAATTGGTTCGCAGCTAAGCATTCCTCATCAAAATCATATCTTGTCCAAGAGATATGAAGGAGGATGTGTGGTGTATAGTATCTTAGGTTTTCAATTTGTATAAGTGGGCCATGGTCTAATGATCAGAGTTGTGGAGCTTATCGACCCCACAATGGATGAACCATGACCCAAAAATATCCAAAATTAGAAGATCCTAACAATCCAATGCTTGCAATTAGAAGATCCTAGTGATGTTTATTTGTCATCCAACCTGTTCATAAGATAAATATATGTGATAAATATTTATAAGAATCATTCCGGATCGGATCGGTTCGGATTGGATTTCGGTTTGGATTGGTCCGGATTGACCACGATTCGAACTCGATCCGAAAAACTGTCGGATCTGAATGGCCCTACTCGATCCGCATCGATCCAGGCCGTTGGTTCGGTTCGGAACGGGTCGGATCCACCGGATCGGGTCAGACATGCCCAACTCTAAATGCAATGCATAGGAATCATTTCTTTTTGGAGCTACCAGAAGTGTCTTTAGAAGTAAGAGTTCTTTTCATGGAATAGAATAGCCTTGTTAATTTTAAAGGATGTTGATATGTTATTTTTCCTGGTTTTCGTTGCCTAGGGGATAGGCTCAGTTTCCCCCCAATGTGGCAGGTGTACCTTCCTTTTGACATCCATACATTTGCAGCGCCATACTAATTATTGGAATAGTTCTAGTTACTCATCATATGGTGTTGGATGAGTTGTACCAAGTTCGGTGTTGGATGAGTCGTGTTGGTGTTGGACCTAATGAGCAGCCTTATTCTAACCCAAAATTCAAACCAGACTAGAGCATGTAACCCAGTCCTTTCCTTACAACAAACTCTAACTCCAGCTTCTAGTCTCTACTAAAATCCCATACCCTTACTGTTATACACCCAAGCTAGCGTTCGAAATATCAATATTGCGTTATGTCGCACCCTTGGGATATGGATACATATTAGTTATCGCATGGGATACGACGGTTGTATAGTCAGTGTATTGCATTGTTGTTGTTGGAAACATGGGGAAACATTGGGAAATTGGTCGAATTTTTCAATGGAACTTCAGTGATTGTTCAAAAAGACATTAATGCACACTTATAAATTTTAAAAAAAGAAAAGGGAGTGCACATAATAGGTTTTCTTTGTATGGGGTCTTAATCTATGCGCTGTCTAACTGAATTCACGCAAGTATATTCAAAGTCTATTCATATAATTTATCAATGTGAGAAGACGTGTGGAAACACAAGCAATGCATTCAAAAGCAAAAGAAGAATCACTAGGTCAGGTTACATTAGTGTTCGAAATATCGGCATCGCGTTACATTTCGCACCCTTAGGATACAGATACATATCGGTTATCGCATGGGATATATCAGTTGTATTGCGTAATGTATCGATGTTGTTGGAAACATTGGAAATTGGTTGCAATTTTCAATGCAGGTTCAGTGATTGTTAAAAAAGACATCAATACACACTTACAAAAAAAAACAAGTGTACAAAATAGGTTTTCTTTATATGGGGTCCTAATCTATGCGCTGTCTAACTGAATTAATGCAAGTATATTCAAAGTTTATTCATATAATTTATAAATATAGGAAGACGTGGAAACACAAGCAATACATTCAAAAGCAAAAGAAGAATCACTAGATCAGGTTACATAAATGTTTGATTTTATGTTTGGACACAAAGATTGCAACTAATTTGTGAGATATTAGGAAATTTTTGATTTTTTTCAATTTTCCACAATTAGGTCCTCCTCCAAATCTCGAAATCAAAGCTTTCAATCCATGATTTTTCATGCAAAACATGAAAATCATATATTTTAAACAATTTGACACTAATTTAACATGTTTACAGAAAAAACTGATCGGAAATAAAAAATGCTCACCGGTTCGAACATGTGGGATATATCCCAATACTTAACGCGTTTTGTATCGCACTGGTGAGATATAAAATATATTGTGGGATATATCGGCCGATATCATCGATATTTAAAACACTGGGTTACATACATGTTTAATTTTATGTTTGGACACAGATTGCAATCGATTTGCGAGAAATTGGAAAGTTAGGATTTTGATTTATTTTTTTTCAATTTTCTGCTACTTGGCCCATCTCCTCCAACCGAAGATCCCAATCCATGATTTTTCATGTAAAACATGAAAAATCATGGATATGTAACAATTTAACACTGATTTAACACGATTTATAGAAAGAAAAAAAGAAGATCGAAAATAGAAAATGCTCACCGTATCGAACATGTGGGATATATCCCAATACTTGTGCATTTCGTGTCGCATAAGTGGGATGCAAGATATATCATGGGATATATCGGCTGATATCGTCGATACTTAAAACATTGGCCCAAGCATCTAATAGAGCCTATACCCCATTCAGATACCCAAACCTTAGACCTATACATAGCTTTACATCCAATACCTAATTTCCCATTCAAGATCAATCAGCAAATGAACCAAATCCTGCACCTTTCCCAAATCCAATTGCCATAACCTATATTACCACCTAAGCTGTCGGCCACAGCCTATAATTTACCAAAATCAAACTGTAGCCCTGTTTCAATCAAATTTTCTATCACAGTTCCCCAAATAGGTGCTAGTTCTGCACCCAAGTTATTTGTTAATCCCCGCTGAATTCGGCGCCACTTATATCCTCCAACAGTTCCAAACTGCACCAAGATCTGTCCCTAAAGTCAGCCCATAACCCACTCCCTAATTGATCTCAACCAGTCCCTAAAGCAGACCTAATTATATCCTATTTTCAGCATTAGTCTGTCCACAATCCGGCCCTTATCCATTCATCTCAGCCCCCATCTCAGCTAGATCCAGTCTACAATCTATCCAAAACGCATCCCATAAACAGTCTCCTAACAACCCATTAAGTTGTCCTTAAATTAGTCCCTCTTCCAGCCCAATTTCAGCCTTGTCTTGTACTGAAAGTTTGACGCCAACCAGTAATGGGACACCCCACAGTCCTGAGATGGTGGAAAACGAGCATGGTGACATATTTAGAGCAATTATTCAACAATTTCAAGTTTTTAATGAGTGTATGAATGCCCTATGGGTTGAACATAAGAAAAATACTGAGGACAACACTGATCAATGGGTCAATGGATTGGGGTTGTTGAAAGAGGATCCAATCCGGTCGGTTATGATGCGATGGGTGGCGTTTCTCCTAGACAACCCACAATTAACATGACGAATCAAGAAGAAGGTACCCACAGGCATCATGGGTGTGCTCATCATTCAGGATTTAACTCCCACATTATCCATGACATGGAAATCAAATCATGTAGCTTACATGTCCTTGATTTCTTCGGAAACTTAGATCCCAAAGTCTTAAATGGTTGATTATTGTCGCTGGAAGATCATTTTGAATGGTTTGATGCGTCTGAGAGCGAAACGTGCAGTTTGTTAAGATGAAACTCAGGGTCTTATTGTGGTAAAGGTGGTACCATGTTGAAGCTCTGTTGCATTGTAGTCTCCTGTGAACACTTGGAGAGAGACATTTAACTGAAGAATTATCCATACTGAGCTTATTTGAAGGTCTGTATCTCTCTGCCAAGAGAACTCATTAGTGTAGTACACTTTTGGGGGGGGGGGGGGGGGGGTGGTGGTTTGTTGTATGGAATGAAATGTTTAAAGTGTGATTTTACAGGACATTATGTTGGAATTTGTCCAGCCAAACGGCTTCACTTCTCTGTACATCAAGTTGAAGATTATTCTAAGAATGAAGTGAAAGTAGAAGTTATCTTTCAAAAGAAAAAAGAAGTGCAAGTACCAGCAATTTCTCTTGCTGGTGCTACCTTTATCTTGAGGTGTATTCTGACTGTGACTATGGAAGCAGAAAAGAGAAGATTAGTGTCATATGAATATTTTTCATGCCCACATGGCAATGGGAAAGACTCTGCAAGGTTATCATCAATTTTGAAATTAGTATCCTCACAAGAGTTTGTTGATAACTTGCAGGTGCTTCCTTTACCATGTGGTTTATTCTGACTGCGCATAAGGAAACAGGGAAAAAAAAGAAAGAAAGAAAGAAAGAAAAGAAAAACAGTGATTAGTTCCATCAGAATATTTTTCATACTCATGTGGCAAAGGAAAACTCTGCAATGGCATCATCAGTCAGGAAAGTAATATCCTTGTAAGAGTTGGTCATTAAATTGCAGCTTGATGTGAAGGAGATCAAAGTCATACCCGATTGCATGGGTAATTTGGGGATAAAATCCTTGCTTCATTACTATTCAGTGGGGCTGCATTATACCAAGTCTATTTGGTGTGAAGTCATTTCATGGAAGTCCATCACAATATCACATCCTATTGGGCTGTCCTTAATGTATCATTGCAGGGTGTAGCACTGTGGTTTTGTCAATAGCTATGCCTTCATGGGCACTGGGAAGAAGATCATTCTGAAGACTATGCAAGATGATCACTAGTCAAAAGTTTTTGCCATGATTCAAAAGGTAGCTTCTGCTGACGATTTGATTGCATGGGCATAAATTGAGAATATAGGTATGGACATGTGGACAGAAGCGCAAAGGATGGGACCAGTGTTTTCGGTAGCACTCGAAGCGTAGTGTAGCTATAAAACTACGTAGCGTAAGCTACATATTATGTAGTGTAGACTATATGTAGCGTGGTGTATAGTGTAACACAGGTAGCATATGTTACTTGAAATCTCCTTTTTCTTTTTTTATAGTTTTTCTTCTATGCTAGTTCAATACCTATTTTAAAATGGTGGTGACTCATCCCCATCACACGTGGCACTACATTAGATAAATTTGGACCATCTATTTTATACTCCATATCGTGGATAGAGCACTTGGATCAATCTGGACTATCCAAATAGTGGTCCATATTGTGAACTTGTGATGTTTCAATAAATTTAAAAAAGAGGTCATACTTAGAGGGCAAAGAGAGAGATTTTGCATGGAAATATGCAGTTGACAATCCAGATTTGTAGTCAAACACTCATAGGAAATATGCATTTTGTAAATTTTATCATAAATTTTATTATTTTAATTAAAAAAATATTAGGTATTGTGTAGCTTACGCTATACGCTATGTAGCTTATGCTACACGCTATAGAGGGCCAAACGCTAAACACTAAATAGGACAAGCAACAAGACGTTTTGGTTGCAGTGATAAAAGACACCATAACAAAAAGCAGTTGCATGATGAGGTAAGAGAAAGAAAAGTGACCTATATAGAAATACATCAAGGTTTGCACTTGACTGACAAGTATTTTTTCACCACAAACTTCCACCAAAGCTGAGGGTGTGAGACAAAGGCAAATCTTGGCCCTGGATCATAACAACCAAATTGGAGGCAAGTTCCCTCAAGCCAAGGGGAATTGATGCTTGCAGGCCATGTATCACATGTGTATATACGAATGTATGCATAGAGAGGTATTGCTCTGGGTGGGCCAGTGGGCCCACCTAGTGGCTGATTCGTAATTTGTGACTTTGGGCTGTCCAGTGGACTAGTTGATCCTGCATGATCAACCAGATGGTCTTTTTAGTGGTTCAATCTGGGGCTCATAAATCGAATAAGATATTGTGTTTAATGATCTGGTTGACTAGTGGGGCAACAGGTCTAATTAGTCGACGTTCATACCCAACCATGGGGCTGACTTTGCCTATTGATTCATGATTAAAAACCCTAATTTTTTTTTTTCTTCCAAAGCCTGTGATAGGTTAGCATTGTGGATGTGATTCTTCATAAACTAGTGTCATGCACAGTCCTATTCTTTCTAGTGGTACGTTGCTCAAGAAATTGTTGAACCTTATTCAGCACCTTTTTTTTTCTTAAAAAAAAAATAAATTTATTTTTTAAAATCTTCTTCTTTTTTTGGTGAATTTTATACACCTTCATGCCTTCGGGGAGGTCAAGATTGGTTAAAATCTGGTACAATCTATTTAGAACTGTTCCTAAAAATTGGGTTCCATTTTCTGCCTTATAGTACATGATATGTTAGATATATTCTTTGATGGAGCTGTTCCTTTCAATGGCAATCAGTGCCAAATCCCCTTCAACGTATTCCTTGAATCGCGCATGTGCATCTTCTTGAGTTTGTCTTCTTCATTGCCATTTGTGATTACCTGTCTTAATTTCATCAGGTATCCATTGCACATGTTCTATTAGGTCTTTGGCCTAGTGGTTAACCTGAGCATGTACATGCAAAGGAACCAAATCCAAGGCAAATTCAGTCTATACACGCACACACCTCAAATGGAGACTTCCGCATGTGAAAGCACTAAATCCTAGGTAGTCATCTTACCACCACCAGAACATTGCAAAAAAGCACTGAACTTTGATCGGTCAGTTCTTGCATGGAAGGAAATGTGTCATCTTGGAGGAAGCCGATGATGTGGGAAGCATTGGATGTCTTCTTGCATGGAATAAAATGCATAATCTTGGATAAATATTCAATCATGTGAAGATCAAATTATTGAGCTAAGATGTCTTTGGTAACCAGTGTAAAATGCTGCTGTTGAAGAGTATGGACAGGTAATGGTCTATTGAGTCTTGTATTTTGAGTTGATGCATCATAGCTTGAAACACTCTGCATCAGTTCTAACCAGTCCAAATCTCAGTTTAGCCGAGGCCAATAATGTGTGACGTTGACTAAGGCACTTGTCTTATCATGTCTGAAATGGCTGGCCACATTGCTGGTATGCAACTACCATGGAACAAGTAGCCATCATTCTTTACAACCTGTGGCTAATCATTGCTATTCAACTCTTTGACAGTTAATGCAAATTTAGCATCATTGGGTTAAATGTTTCTTTGCACTTTGTATCCAATCCTCTTCATGTACATTGTGCCAAAATAGATACCCTCCAGTCAATGCAACTTTCTTTTGTTTCTACATTCCAGACATGTTAATGCAGGGGTATTTTCACAGTAGGCTCAAGGGGTTTGCCTGTGGGATGCAGGGGCACACTCGGGGTGGGCGGCCCGTGTGATGCCGACCCCATCCGTGTGAAGCGGAACCCATGTGAATTGGGGCCCACGAAGGGAGTTCGGCTGAGGTCCTAACCCATGTGATGTGGGGCCTGGGCTATGAGATAAAGGGATTGATTCGCCATGCTTTATCAGTTCAAGCTTTTAGAGCAAGTGGTTAATTGTCCTGCATCAAAGTGGTATAAGGGGGGGGGGGGTCTTGTGTCCGAGACTCCTCACTGGGGATGATTAATGTAGGAGCATTTTCACATCAGGCTCGAGTGAGGTTGCCTGTGGGATCTAGGAGCACACTCGGGGTGGGCGGCCCGTGTAAGGCAGGTGGTTTGTGTGATGCGGGCCCCATTCGTGTGAAGCGGGTGGCTTGTGTGAACTGGAACCAATGTGAAGTGGGGCCTACGAGGGGGGTTCGGCTGAGGTCCTAACCAGTGTTCCAAATATCGATACTATCAGCCGATGTTATCGATATCGCAGTCCAGCAATACGAAACCCTTCGGAAGATACTGAAAATTTGAAAAAAATTACATAATTCTTTGTATCGATCAATATATCGATAAATATCACATAATATCGCCAAAGAAGATCATCCTGATCGGAAGAAAAACTTTCAAAAGTAGATTTCGGTACCTATAAAGAAGATCGTCCTGATCGGAAGCTGCGTTTGATGGGCCATTCGAATCCAAGTCTCTAATTTGGAGAGATTTGGGTGCGAAATCCAGAGAAATCCTCGAAATCCTATCATTTGGGAGAGATTTTAGGGTTCCGGAATGCTGGAACCCTCTCTGCTTCGAAAATAAAGGGCCTCGAACCCTTATTTACAGGAAGCGAATGGGCTGGTGTACTGCACACCACCGACCTAGATGGTGTATTGACGTCAGCAAGTTCTGTGGGTCCCATTATGAGTTATATGTTATATCCAAACCGTTCGTCCATTTTTCGAGCTCGTATTAAGTCTTTAGCCAAAAAATAAGACAGATGCAAAGATCAAGTGGACCACACTGAAAAAAGTTACAAGATATTAAACGTCGACCATTGAAACCCTTTTGGGGTCACAGAAGTTTTAGATCGATATGGTATTTGTTTTTCCTCTTCATCAAGGTCTTTGTGACCTCATGAATAGATTGGATGGAAAATAAACGGTATGGTGGGCCCTACGAATGTTATAATGGTGAGAATCATTGCCTTCACTGCTATTTGTGGTGTGGTCCACCTGAGCTTTGGATATGACTTATTTTTGGGCTCATGAACTAAAATGATCTCTCCAAATGGATGAACAGTGTGGATATAATAAATACATTATTGTGGGGCCAATGTAACTTTGATCTCCTTGGACCTGTTTCTACAACTCAGCTCGAGGATTTTCAGCGCTCATCTTCACGGACGGAAACAGATTGGCTACTCCCCCTGCCACCAGCGGTGCTCTGTGGGCCCCATCTTGATGTATGTGTTTCATCCATTCCGTCCATCTATTTTTCTAGATCAATTTATGTTACTACACAGAAAATGAGGTATATCCCAGTCTCAAGTGGACCACATTACAGGAAACTAATGCAGGGGCATTTTCACACTGGCCGCGAGTGGAGTCGCTTGTTGGATGTAGGGGCACACTCGGGGTGGGTGACCCATGCGATTTGGGGCCCACGGGGGAGGTCTCATGTTCGAGACTCCTTACCAGGGGTGATTAATGCGCATTTCACACCGGGCTCGAGTGGGGTAGCCTATGGGATGCGGGGACACTCGGGGTGAGCGGCCCATGTGATTTGGGGCCCACGAAGGGGGTTCGGCCGAGGTCCTAACCCATGCGATGTGGGGCTTGGGCTATGAGATAAAGGGATTAATTCGCCATACTCTAACAGTTCGAGCTTTTAGAGCAAGTGGTTAATTGTCCTGCATCAAATTGGTATCAGAGCGGGAGGTCTCGTGTTCGAGACTCCTCACCGGGGGTGATTAATGCAGGGGCATTTTCACACTGGGCTCAAGTGGGGTCGCTTGTTGGATGCAGGGGCACACTCGAAGTGGGTGACCCATGCGATTTGGGCCCCACGGGGAAGGTCTCGTATTCGAGACTCCTTACCAGGGGTGATTAATGCGCATTTCGCACTGGGCTTGAGTGGGGAGCCCGTGGGATGCGGGGACACACTCGGGGTGGGTGGCCCATGTGATTTGGGGCCCACGAAGGGGGTTTGGCCGAGGTCCTAACCCATGCGATGTGGGGCCTGTGCTATGAGATAAAGGGATTAATTCGCCATACTCTAACAGTTCGAGCTTTTAGAGCAAGTGGTTAATTGTCCTGCATCAGAAACAGTGTTGAATGAACTTCGACTATTAAAAACTTTTTGGGGACCATAAAAGTATTAGATCAAGTTGATCTTTGTTTTTGCCCTTCATCTGGGTCTTTATGACCTAATCAACAGATTGGATGTCAAATAAACAATACAGTGGGCCTTAAGAGGATATAAATGATGGATATCCAATCACTATTGTTTTCCTGTGGTGTGGTCCACCTGAGACTTATATCCCTCTCATTTTTGGGATAAAGACCTAAAATGATATTTAAAAATGGATGAACGGAATGGATGAAACACATACATCATGGTGGGGCCCACAGAGCACGACCACCAGCCTTGGGGCTGGTGTCAGGGGAGTAGTCAATTTGTTTCCTTCACAGACGCAGATTTCCTGCGAAAGTCTTTGCAGGAAGTTCCTATGCTGGAAACTTAGGTGGGGCCCACCATGATGTTTGTGAGAAATCCACCCCGCCCATCCGTTTTTCGAGCTCATTTTAGGACATGGGGGTGGGCTGAAAACGTGAGGATTGAATGTCCACAGTTGAAATATTCGTGGGGCCACAGAAGTTTTGAATCAGTCTAATATTTGTGTTTTCAGTTCATCCCGGTAGAAATGACTTTATGAACGGTACGGATGGAATGTAAACATCACTATTGACCCAGGGAGGTTTGAATAGTAGGAATTTCCCTACCCACCTTTTCTGTTAGTGTGGCCCACTTGAGTCTTGGATCCTAGTCAATGTTTGTCTTAAGTCTTAAAATGATCCAGAAAATTTTGTGGCCCACAATTTTTAATGGTCAATAACCACTATTTCGTGTGGAGTGGTCCACATCTACCTGAAATTTGTAATAGTCTCATTTTTTAGGCCAACCCCTAAAATCAGGTTGTAAAACCAATGGATGATGCAGATATGTCGTGCATGCATCAAGGTGGGCCCTATTGGTTTCGATGGTAGCATCGATTCCAACTATTTTCACTTGCGTGGTCCACATAAGTTTGAATGAAGGGAAAAAACAATTATCAGCTTGATCCAAAACTTTTGTGGCCACTAATGGTCAATCACCATTGTTTCTTATGGTATGGTCCCCCTGATTATTGGATCTGCTTCATTTTTTGGCTAATGTCCTAAAATGACATGGAAAAACGGATGGACGGGGTGGATATTGAATACACACATCATTGATAGGTATGTTTTCTAATTTCTAATGTATCTTTTGCTTTTGAATGCATTGGTTATGTTTTCATACACATCTTTATACATTTATAAATGTTATGCATCATATTTGAATATATTTACCTTAGTTTAATCATATAATGCATAACTTAGGACCTTATACAAAGGAAATTTATTATGTGCACTTTTTTCTTGAGATTTTATGATTTAAAAGTTTGTATTAAGGTCTTTTTAAATAATCCCTGAAGTTTCATAAAAAAATTCAACTATTTTGCCAATGTTTCACCATGTTTCCCAAAAAGTGCAATAAATTACGCAATACGAACGATATATCCCGTGCGATAACCGATACGTATCTGTATCCCAAGGTTGCGATACATTGCGCGATACCGCTATTTCGAACACTGGTCCTAACCCATGTGATGTGGGGCTTGGGAGGGAGGGAGGGAGGGGCTCTGGTGGGTTTGATTTGAATATTTGGTCATATTTAGTGAGATGTGTTTCATGCATTGTTTTGTGCTTGCCTCCATGAGGATATCGGCTGGGGTTGAAGGATCCATTCTTTAAGGAAGTGAGCTGGGGTTGAAGGATACATTCTTTAAGGAAGTGAGACGTGTATCATGTTCTTTTTTATTTTATTTTATTTTTTAATTTTATTATTTTTTTAATAAAATTTTATTTTTAGAAAAAAGTAAAATAAAAGGTGTATTGTGTGTTGTTTGGCTTTTAGAGGGGTAAGTATTCTCAGTGGCTTTCTCCTGATCATTGATATTTTGAAGGGTGACTTAATATCCTTGTCTGGAAAGTTTTCATTACTGTCACACATGACTATTGTGGCTTTTAATCTTTCTTTGATTGATCTCATACCAAAATCTTAGAAAGCGGAATGCTTGTCATTTACAGTTTGACTTTCACCTTTTGAGTCTAAGTGCTGCAACATGCAATAGACTCTTTTTTTTTTTTCCTTCTTCATGTTAGAGTCATTGGTAATCATTTGGTTGATGAATGGGGGTCTCTTTTCAGTGGCATTAGATCGTAGATGTTCTTTTCTGATGGTAAATGAGGTGATTGACATTATTCATAGAGCTCGAGTAGGTTGTGGAATAAAGTTTGATTAAGAGAAGGCGCTATGATTGCAGCTGGCTTTTGATTCAGATTCTGGAGAGATTTATTTATGGAGTTGAATGAATGGATTTGGTGGTATGGCTCACATGAATGTTTCTTTTGATGTATATAGGGGTCAGCAATCATACTATGTCCCCCTTATCCTCGCATTTGTGTCTATTTTCTTTATCATTCCATTTTTGTTAAGGCCTCCTTGAGAGTATGTTATGGCCTCCTTGGGGTCCTACTAGGGTTCTACTATCAGTCCAGTTTTAGGCCTTCTCGAGTATAGAAGGAACCATACTTGTCACTCCCAGGACAGTTAATTAAGATGAGGTTATGCTGTCAAACTTGCTAATCTTTTACATGTCCCCATATTGGTTTCCGTTGTTGATATGAGATAACTGTCTCATCTCCCCGTATTGGTTGCCGATGTCGATATGAGATCAGCTGGAAGGAGGACAATGGTAGAGGATCTTCATAAATTCCTTCTTTGGTTATGGATGTCAATGGATAAGTAATTTTGTAGTTGCAAGAGGCAGCCATCTGATAGCCATGTTTCAAGGTAATTTTGATGGTTGATGAGCATTCTCCTACCCTCCCTGGCCTCCTTCGTTACGGTCTTGTTTGGTGAGAAGTCCATGGATTCTAGACAGCATGTTGTTGATTCTTCTAGCATTCCTACCTACTTGTTTCTTGTCTTCTTCTACTCCAACCCCCCTCCTCCCAACCTCACACACTCATTTTTCTTATTATTATTATTATTATTATTATTATTGTTTTTTTTGTCAAGGCCACTTTTGGTGAGAATGCCATGGAAGGAACCATACTAGTCACTTCTGGGAGAGTAAATTAAGATAAAGGCTATATGCTGTCCAATGTTTATTGGTTACTTTGATGTCAGATAAACTGGATGGAGAAAAATGCTAGAGGATCTTCATAGATTCCCTTTCTTTGCTTATGGACGTCAACAGAGGAATAACTTTTTAGTAACTAGAAGTAAACCATCATTTAGTCATGTTTCAAAGTAATTTTTGATGGTTCATGTGCATGGATTGAAGAAATGCAATAGGCTGCGTACTAACACTTATGACATTTGCTTGAATGGAAGCTCTTCCTTACAAATGGCTGAAAGTTAGCTTTTATAGCAGTCAAAATTGTGTGCAGATTAATGAGCGCGAGGGTGCTTCGAGATGGGCAAGGTTATGCGGTGGTCTGAGCCACATCATCATTGTTTATGGTGCGCTGGTTGATACAAAACTATGAATGAGATTGGGGTTGTTGCTTTCTGGTTTTGGGTGAAGCTCATAGGCTATTTTGCTCAGTCTATTAAGTATGGAATAATGAGGTTTTGTGAGTTCAACACATCAAACGGGAACTCAACACTCCATGGCACGTGTTTTATCAAGTTGAAACTCTGCACCATGGTTTAAAGTATCATCCGATGTGACTTGGGTGTCATCAGAGTCAATTAGGTTTTAGTCTGTGATGAAACAAATCAGTAGACTGACACGGGACTGAAAGTGACCGATACAGGACCGAAACGGATGAGTCAGGGCGAGTCATAGTGGTTTCAGTCTGCAGTTGAGTTGAACTCTGAAACCTCTATTGAAATGCTTGTTCTGCAATCCCTCTTCCGTTCTGTTAGTCGTCGAGGCAAATTTTGCAAGGCATGTTCTAGAACTGAAAAACCAGCAACATTCTTTACATTTGATTGTGTCTTCATTAAATACTCTGCACCTGATGCCACTTGCTCATCTGCCTGATTCTGGGCCTTTGGGTTTCTACTTTCTCGTTATTTCACAATTGATGGGCTTGTTAGTGCTGCAATAGATACTATTTGAATATTTTGGCGTTGAACTCGAAAGAAGCATTTGTAAAGTTTGTTTAGACAGGGGTCTGTGCACTAGTTTGAATTCACATGGAGTAGCTATTGTCAAGGGAGGCCTCTTTGAATGCCATTAAAGAGAAGGAAACTACTTGGCAGACGTAGCATGGGAGTTCCATAGGCATTTCTCTTGTGGGGATGATTTTGCTTGCTGTGATGTATTTGGGCTCATTCCTCCATTAAGAAAAATTCATCGATAGAAATATAAAAAAAAGGATATTTAGGTTCAATTGCAGTATTTAGCAATGTTTAATTAGATCAATGGCTCCCTAAAACAGAGAACCTTGATCTTTTTCTTTTATCCTTTGATATGTTTGGTCAATTTTCAAGTCATGGATATGGATCTAGGGTTTGACTGTGTAAACTTTTGACATGCAGAATGTTATATGGGATAGCAGCAGTGGAAACATGAATTCGGATCTTTATTAGTAGTAAATGGGTTTCCAGTAACACCTAATTATCTGAACTTGGTGTAGATTATTTCAGCAACATGCGCACGTATTAGTTGTGGATTTTTATATAATAATAATAATAATAATAATAATAATAATAATTATTATTATTATTATTATCATTTCGGAGCTGCAAGAACAAGGCTATGATGATGATGATGGAACTAATGTGGTCAGCCTGGCACAAGGTGTCCCCTCATTCAGCTTGAGTCTCTCTCTCTCTCTCTCTCTCTCTCTCTCTCTCTCTCTCTCTATACACGTGTTTATTCTTCTGTTTCTCATGTGAGACTGCCTGTTTATTCTTTGGTATGTCCCCGAGCGATGATGGTTGCAATCCATCTATTTATTTATCTGGATAGTTTCTGTTCATTTATAATTCATAATAATAATAATATTATTATTATTATTGTTATTGTTATTGTTGTTGTTGTTTTCGAGAGAGTTTTGCGCGAGGCCATCTCATATACACTCCACCCTGTGTGCCAGCATAGCACATAGCTAAGAGATCCAATCCATCCATCAAGAGAAGTGCACATATGACATAGCTAAGAGATCCAATCCATCCATCAAGAGAAGTGCACACAGCTAAGAGATCCAATCCATCCATCAAGAGAAGTGCACATTGCTAAGAGATCCAATCCATCCATCAAGAGAAGTGTTTTGTGTGTTTGTGCAAGGCCATCTCATGTACACTCCACGTTGTGCCAGCATAGCACATGGCCAGGAGATCCAATCCATTCATCAAGAGGGTTGCTTCAATGTGGATGCCGTCTCCAGAATCAGGTTGGTTTGCGGATTAGGTGGGCTGCAGTTCACGAGATAAAATGAATGGCTGAAAGTTTGATACCAATCCAGTTGTTCTTAACATCGTGGCCATCTTCATTCCCTGGCAAAAACTGCACGTGCACAAATTCGGAGACTGCTGGCAGCAAGGGTTGAGCTTTTGCATCACATAGTTGTGCAGAGTTGATGTCATGCAAATGATTTTCATAATTAAATGATGTGAAGGCCTATCTGCATGGTTGTGCCCTCACTTCCTTGAATTTGGTATTGATTTATTAGTATACCCTTAATATATTATTGACTCATATGTAAAAATGTATTTAATTTAAAGTCGCCACTAATCAAATGAAACGCAAATATACAACTGACTATAAACAATAAAATAACTTAGAATTGGAAAATCTCACGATTTCTTAACTTCAGTGACTCCTGTGGTTGGTCTGCGACTATAGATTCTAAGTAAGAGCATTAGTGACGAAAAATAAAGGGATTAAGCATCATTTTTCTGCGTGCATAATGTGTGGTCTCTACTTCACAAAATTTTGCAGTTTTTATGAGAGATTTGGCAGAATTTTGACCTTTTTATATTTGGTCATATTTTGCATAATTCACAAGGGTCAGACATACGAAAATAAGAAAAAAAGAAACTATCTATCTTTACATGGCAGATCCAAGTGGCCTTGGGTAGGTAAGTAAAGTAAAATTGTAGTGAGTAAAATGAAATGCAAATTAGCTTTACTTCGTGGAGCTAAATAGCATCGGGTCGGTAAATAAAATAAAAATTTAGTAAGTACAAACACGCGTTGCTTTGTCGGATTTAAAATCTTAGGCAGGCACATAAAGTAAAAGAATATAAAAGAGGAAAAGTAATGAAGAATGAGATGGAAGGAAATGTGAATGTAGTTGATGCACTTGGAATGCGTGGAGTGGAATGCAATTTAAATGGGGGTAGGCAAACTTTTAGCTTCAGTGACTTCTTTAATAGCATTTTTTGTCTCCTATGTTGGGCAACATGTCGGCATGTTGAAAATCTTTAATGTACCTCGAGCAGCACCTTCGGGTGAGCTCTAACCCTCAGATCATCTCTGTAAATTTTTTTTTTTTTATATACATTTCTTTCAGCTCTCTATTTCTTTTTCTTTCGCTCTCTCCCCCTCTGACTCACTTTCTTTTGTTGGTTTTTCCTTTCTTTCTTCCTTGCCCTCTTTTAATGGCAATGAGCTTCTTATATAGACATTGGCAGCCACAATTTGATACCATAATTTTTAAGACGGCCGTAGCTTTTAGGATGACGTTGTGGGCGCTGGCTGTTTAAGTTATAAAATAATATATTATATATCGTACGTTTGTAAAGATTTTAGTATATAATATATAATATATTATATATAAAAATAAAAAGTAAAAGTAATGATGATTACTTTATATATATATATATATATATATATATGGGAAAAGGTAATGATGATTACTTTATATATATATATATATATATATATATGGGAAAAGGTACTATGCGCTTGACCTCACGAGTCTGTCCCATGAGGTCGAGCTGTGTGGGCCCCACTGTGATGCGTTTCGAACATTTACCCCATCAATCAGATGCACCATTCCATCGTGGGCCTAGGTCTCAAAAATCAAGTCGATCCGTGACTTGTGTGGGCCACACCACATACAGAAGTGGGGAAGGGGCTGTGCACCATTAAAACATTCATAATCATTTTTTGGGCCCACCGAGATGTGGTTTGCAAATCCAGCCCATCCATTATGTGCGTCCCACTTGGATGAGGGTTCAGACCAAGTTTCAGCATCATTCAAAACTCAGGTGGGCCCCACCAAGTGCTTTTATATGTTTTAATGGTGTCTTCACATGATTTTAGATGGTATGGCCCACCTGAGTTCCGTATACGGCTGATTTTTGGGATATCCCATAATTTAAAGGGGACCCATCAAATGCACGGTGTTGATGGTTGACACGCATCACGGTGGGGCCCACACTGCTCGACCTCACGGGAGCTTATTGTGAGGTCGAGCACATAATACCTTTTCCATATATATATATATATATAAGTATATTTGGTTTATATATATGGAACCTAATGATTAGTTTCTTTTTTCTAGAAATTGATTAAATGCTTGTAACTTGTTCATCGTTTATTTGTTTTTTGTAATTTTAATATCGTTGGAAAGATAATCACATAAGCTTCTTAATAAGACTAGAATCACTTCGATCAGACTTCATTTGACCTGTTGAAAGTACAATCGTCTTGTATATGAAATCAGTTGTCTATAATTTAACCGATTGTCTATTTTCGATGATATTGAGCTCATTGAAAATGTTACCTGATAAGCTTTTCAATGAAACCGAAATCACTTCAATCGGATCTCGTTTGACTAGTTTTAAGTGCAGCCATAGTTTTTACAACTTTAGTTGCTCGGCAATGCATGGTTTTGGTAAATGGGTTGGATCTTCCGCATCATAATCCGGATTGGAGGAAACAGAAGTTCGTTAGGAGGATCATTTGACCACCTTTATAATAAATCATAAATAATCTTGATCAGTCAAAATTTACTTTCAATAACACGATGACCACTTTATGTACAAGAACGACCGTATTTTCCTCAATCTCGAAGATGTGACTTTTCATGATTCAATACAACATTATATGGGAAAACAAAGTAATAAAGAGAGTGATCATTGAGTAGAGAGTTTGTCCTTTTTTTACACATCAGTTGCTACATACAGAGAGTTCCTAGGGTTTTAGAGTTAAAATGCACGGTCGTGATCAGATTGTTACTGGATTTAGTGCTAATCGATAGGGTCCATTAGTTGTCTCTGGGACGTGCCAATGATGCTCTCTGTTTGACCCATTTGGATTTTCAATGATTTCTAAGTTAGTAGGGGATAATTTTATTGAAGTCAAACTAACGCTCGAAAAGTGGCTTATCCTCGTTTTAGGTGGGATATTTATAGATGCCCCTTTTTGGCAGAGGTTGCGAGAACCCGTATGTCATAGCAAGTGGACACTCCACCTTCCGGATTAAGATGTAGACGTGGTCTAGTCTACTCCCACCGGAGTGTCATTGTCAAAAGGCTCATTTGATTAAGGAGTAATTCGGGTGTCTCTCAAGGGTTGAGAAAAATTTTGTGATTTGTCCCTGCGCATTTTGCAGCTTTACGGGGCATCAAATCATAATCCTTTCACGTCGTGATTGACAATTTGCATTGAGGGTGGCTTTAAGTCTAAAATTAGGTGGTTAGTGCCCCTGCCCTTTTTGCGGCCTTACGGGGATCTGCCTAATACCTTTGATATGGAAGAGTGGTTCTCGATGCTTCACAATCCCCTAGAACCACCTATAAGACATCATTGTAATGGGTAGTTGCTTGTGCTTTTTGCGTCTTTATGGATTTCCCACATCACAATGTACTAGGCCAACAAGCGTCCCGGATTGGAGTCACCTCGAGTTATTTATTCACCATTCGATTTTTTGACTCTGACACTACGGTTGTAATAGTCTTTTCCCATTATTTGAAGTGCGGTTACGATAACTCGGATATATTCAATTCACGTTTCAAGATGATTGGAGTGACACTGAAAGTTCAGACCGGCTGCCCATGTTTCACTTATAATTTCAAATAAAACTGAATATTCAGATAAAACTAAAATCAATTATTATTTTTGCGTTGGTACCCACCGGGAAGTATGGAGGACCGCACATTGCCTCGAACAACATGCGCGTTGTATTTTTTATTTTTTAGAAAAGATCTTCGCCTATAGAACATTGTTCCACGGGATTTTTATTGCAAAACATTTTTTAAAACATTTTTTTCTATACCATTTATTTTGAAAAGATTCGCTTGATCTCGTTGGGACACGTTGTTGAGCGAATTTTATTTCAATCTCTCTCTCTCTCTCTCTTTAATAAGTCCGACTAGTCATTTCCACTGGGGATTTCAATGGTTCTGATCGAAGTTGATTTTTATTGAAGTACGTTCTTTGCTCGGTGTCCAACTTCAAGTATGCTTTCGTTTAACAAAACAACATTACAACATGGGGAGGTTATTGTTGAGGGAGCTTCGATGCTTGTGAAGAAAGATAGAGAGTCTTGATAGGATGATTGAAGAGTTTTGTGTAAAGGGAGCGAGACTGACCTGAGTAGCAAATTGAGGTTGTTGTCGGGCCACGTGTTTCGGAGAAGTGCCCATGGCTTTAATGATGCAACCTAAAAGGGGCTTTTTTTTTAAAAAAAAAATTTTAAATTTTAAATTTATATTTTGGTTTCTTTTTCTTCTTTTTTCTTTTTTCTTTTTTCTTTTTATTTTTTAAAAGCACCATGCATGTAAATAAAAAATACGATGAAAAGGGAATTTTTTTTTAAATTTATTTATTTATGACCAAATTTGTCTTGTGAACATGGTTTATGTTTTGGTGCTTTGGACAGTAGAGATCAGACACTTGACTTTTCATCGTTCATCCCATACGATTTCTGAGTTGATTATGAAGATTTTTGAAAGTATCCTTAAAAGTATGTAGTGGGAATCTGTCCCCTGGCTTGGGCTGCGCTTGATAGTTCTTGAAACATCGCAATTTTTATGTCTTTGACTTTAAATATGAATTCGATGCCATGACTGAAGTGCCTTATTTTTATTATTTAGTATTATTTTTTCTTTTCTTGTCGTTCTTACCTGTAACGCTCTTGTGAGTTTTCGTTATGTCTGGCTTTACCCGTGGCCCCCTTTCAAGTTTTCACAACGTCTTGTGTATTTATTCTTGCCTGCCCCTTGACAGTTATGCCTTTTTGCCCTGGCACCCTTTTGGGTTTTCCCTAGGTCCGCTGTGTATCTGTTATTTTTACTCGAGGTGACCTCCCGGGTTTTCACCTCACCCATTTTGCTTAGACACCCTTTAAATGTTTTTTTTTTTTTTTTAGCTCCGAAAACTTTCTCACTGTTGGCCGATGAAGATTTCTAAGGCAGCAAGAGGCTTTAAAATGCATCCTATGATCAGGTTTTTTCTTGGAAATGGAGTAAGGCTGATGGGAGTTAACCATCATTTTTTTTTTTGGTGTGCCCTTATCGCTCTTTTTAAAAAATAAATAAATTTGGGTAGTTTGAATTGTCATATGTACATACGTCCTTTTTTATGTCATTTTTTTTAATTGTGAAAAAGTGAGTAGAGAATGATAAGATCTAATCTTAGGAAACCTTCCTTAGTTTACTCATTATTTGTAGTGCATTTTAACGTGATCGACATTAATGGGTTCAGGTAGATCCTCTCACTCCATATTGGTGAGGCGGAGTGCACCTCTCGCACAATGAACAGACCTTCTTAGGTGAGTTTAAATTTGTCCCTTGGGTCGGGTAGATGAGGAAGTATAATCTTCCTCATTATTACATCTCCTATTATAAATGTTCTTGTACAGACTCGCTTGTTGTAAATTCACATAATCCTTCTTTTGTAAGCTTGGGAATGACATAAGTCTCACATGCACTTTTCGTCTGCCAAATGCAATTGATCATAGCGAGCTTGTAGCCACCCTCCCTCTTCCCCTTCACTTTCTAATAGAATACGTAGCGAGAAAATTTCAACTAGTAAAAAAGCGTCCTTTCCATATGTGAGTTCATATGGAGTGGAGTCCGTTGTAGTGTGTATGGATGTTTGATAAACCCAAAGTACATGTGGGAGCATTTCTGACCAATCATGATATGTTTTCACAATTTTTTAAGGATGCGAACGAGCGTTTTATTGGCAGCTTCCACCCCTTCATTCATTTGAGGGCGATAGGGGCTTGATCGATGCCTTTTGACTTTAAATTGCTCGAGGAAGTTGTCCACTTGTTGGTTCACAAAGGGCGTACCATTGTCTGTGGTGATAGTATGTGGGATTCTGTATAGGTTGATGATGTTGTTCTTTAGGAACTGCACCACGTGAGAGGATGTTATGGTAGTATAGGATGTTGCTTCCACCCACTTGGTGAAATAGTCAACTGCTACTAGTATATTTTTGTGGCCATTGGATACGTTGGGTGTAATTTTACCGATGATGTCAATGCTTCATATTGACAATTGCCAAGGTGTGGTCAGGTTATATAACTCAGAAGCAGGCGCATAGATCTGATTTGCGTATTCTTAGCATTTAAAGCATGTTCTAACATGTCGACAAGAATCGGTTTCCATAGTTAGCTAGTAGTATCTTGTTCGTAGCATTTTCTTGGCCATCATGTGTGGGCCGTAAATTCCATCGTAGACCTTAGACATGATTTTTGCAGCGTCTGCCTCGTCTATGCATTGCAACAAGACATGGTTGAAGGACCGTTTGTATAAGATATCGCTGTTAATAGTAAACTGTAGCTAATTGTTGGATCATATGATGGTCCATTGGCGTGATGCTTTCGGGTATATACAGTCTTTCGTGTATTTCTTGATATCGGTATACCAAGGGTGCTTCTCAGGTGGCATTTCAACTTCTTCGATCAACAGGCAGAATGCCGGATCTTCTTGTAATTTGAATATGAGTTTCCATTGTGCTGCTCTCTTGGGAATTTCTAGCATAGATGCTAACATGACCATGACAACAACAAATTGGTTTTTGGCATGTGGCATGTGCATGTATGTAAAAGTGACTTTGCAGAATTCATTTGGTGAGATTCTCCAGATAAATGTGGTACAAAATCAAATGTGGTACAAAATCAACTTCTCGTCCTTCATCTTCCAATCACCATTTGTTTGATTGATGATGAGCTGAGAGTCACCGAATCTTATCTTTTTCACCTCCAAAATGATTACTTCTTTTAAGGCTATTATACATGCCTCGTACTCGACTACATTGTTCGGTATTCGAAGGTTACCCTTCTCAAAATAGGGATGAGGATGTCATCTGGAGAGTGGAGGATTGCCCCTACTTCGCTTCGTTTGACGTTAGCTGCACCATCGAGTATAAGGTCCATTCATTTGCCTCTGGGCCTTCTTCCCCCTCGAGGAATAGGATGTCCTCATCGGGGAAGGAGGTCTTCAATGGCTGGTAGTTGGGCAAGGAGTGTGCTACGAGATGGTCGGCCAACACTTGCCCCTTGATTGCTTTCTGAGTGACATAGGTGATGTTGAATCCGGAAAGTAATAATCATCATTTTGCGATTCTTCTAGTTAGTGCCGATTTCTTGAACATTTACTTCAATGGATCCATTCGTGTGAGCAGGAGGATTGGATAAGCGATCATGTATTGGCGTAGGCATTGAGTGGCTCATATGAGGGTGAGGCATGTCTTTTTGATCAGTGAGTATCGGGATTTGTAATCGGTGAATCGTTGGCTGAGATAGTAAATCACTCGCTTATTTCTTCTCGTGTCGTCATGTTGGCCAAGGATGCACTCGATGACATCTGTAGCTAATGAAAATATAGTAACATGGGTCGTTTGAGTACTGGTGGGACTACCACTGGCGGGTCTAGCAGATGCTTCTTGATTTTGTTGAATGTCTTTTGGCAATCCTCATTCCATTTCTTTGGTGTCTTCTTATGAAGCATCTTGAATATGGGCTCACCTATGGGCATAAATTGGGCAATGATGCGAATGATATACTGGACTTTGCCCAAGAAACTCTGAATTTCTTTATCATTTTTTGGAGGTGGCATCTCAAGAATTGCTTGTCTTTCATTCATCGACTTGGATGCCATCCTTGTTGACGATGAAACTGAGCAACTTGCCCCTGGTTGCCCCAAAGACACTTTTGTAGATTGAGGCAAAGCTTGAACTTTTTCAATTGGTCGAAGAGTTTTCGAGGTCTTTGAAGTGCCCCTCGATGCTTTGGGACTTGATGATCATATCATCCACATATAATTCCATCTTAATGTTCATCATGTCGTGGAATAACATCGTCATGGCTCGCTGGTATGTTGCTCTGGCATTTTTCAACCCAAATGGCATGACCAGTTAGCAAAATGTTCCCTATGACATATTGAAAGATGTCTTTTCATGGTCTTTTGTGGCCATTTTGATTTGGTTGTAGCCAGAGAAACTGTCCATAAAAGAGAAGATTTTGTATCCAGCTGTGTTATTGACTAGGGTTTCAATGTGGGGCAGTGGGAAGTCGTTCTTTGGATTGACTCTGTTGAGGTCTTGGAAGTCGATGCACATATGGACCTTGTCGTCTTTCTTAGGGATGGGAATGATGTTAGCAAGCCATTCTAGATGGTTGTATATTATTAGGAAACCGACGTTGTGTTTCTTGATTACTTCCTCCTGTATTTTTAGGATCCATTTTGGTCTCATTCTCCTCAACTTCTGTTTGATTGGCTTGATATCAGGTTTCGTGGATAGATGGTGTAGCACCAAATATTCATTGAGTCTAAGCATGTTTTCGTAAGAGAAGTAAAAATTTGATAATTGTGATTTTAAAAACTCGACCATCTTCCTTTTGCTAGGAGACAGATTTTCCAATGCATCCCGAAGAATCTCGGGAGTTCAAAGATTGACCACCTCGAAATCGTCAGGTGCAACGTTGGCTTTTGAATCGAACTTATTGAGGAGATCTTCAAGTTCGAGAGTCGGGTCATCATTTTCATAATCCTTGACCTCTTTAAAACCCATGAGTTCGAAGTCTAATTCTATGTCAAAGTCATAGATGTTGATTTCGACTTCATATAATTCTTCAGATGAGTTTAGCATTTTATTGCATGTGGTTTTTGAATTTTTTTCTGATTTTTTAGGTATTTTGAAATTTTTTTGATGTTTTTGGTTTTTGTAGGTTTTATACTATTTTTGGGTTTTGAGGATTTTTTTTTTAATATTATTTTTTAGTTGTGGAAATTTTCTGTTGTTTTTGGGTTTTAATGATTTTCTATTGTTTTTGAGTTTTGAGGATTTTCTATTGTTTTTGAGTTTTGAGGATTTTTTATTGTTTTTGGGTTTTTTGAGTTTTGAGGATTTTTTTTTTGTTTTTTGTTTTTTGTTTTTGGGTTTTGAAGATTTTCTATTGTTTTTGAGTTTTGAGGATTTTCTATTGTTTTTGGGTTTTGAGGATTTTTTATTTTTATTTTTATTTTTATTTTTATTTTTAGTTTTGAGGTTTTCTATTATTTTTGGTTTTTAAGGGTTTTTCATATTTTTTCGTGTTTTATATTTTTCGAACATCGAATAAGCAGGTGTTTTGAACCAATGGCTATCCTAGTCTTGCCTGAGGTTTGAATGTCTATTTACAGAGATATATTTTTTTTTCAAGACCGGCAGACGCTCTAAGAAGATTGACCGAACGATTTAAACGTGATGGGGTGGTGAATCAGTTGGAGTCCCGCACTCCCTCCCCTCTAGAGGCAGGGTTTTGGGATGCAGTGGGCTGATTTTCTCTATTTCTTCCAATCATCATAATGTGGTGGGGGCTGGGTTTTGACTCTGTGTAAGATTCATTGGACCTTCCTTCATTCCCTATATCATGGAGCTTTTCATGTTGTTACAGCGCTGATGGGACCACTGTCGTGGTCCAATCAAGAAGGGGTAGCTCTTGCCCCTTTCCCCTTGCCCAGATGTTGCTTGGGCAACTTAGTGAAGGTGAGACTATTGTTGTGACATGATGGGTTGGAATTTGGATCTTGACATGGATAGATGATTTCGGCGCTGACGAATTGGATTGGTGTGAAAGGGAGGGGATGGGTTAGCTTTGGCCCCTCCACCTCCTCTGGTTCCTCTTGTGAATGAGACTCATATCCCAGTCCTGCCTTTACTACTCCTTATTTAACCTCAATTACCTTGGTAGTAACTTGGTGTTCGAGGTGATAGTTCAAGATTTGACGCTCGGCTGGAGTGAAAACATAGTTTGATTTTAATGAACATACTGCTGGGATGTGGTCTACTGCTTCGAACTAAAAGCTGTAATAGGGGTTGTCTCTGCCTGGTTGCCATACATCAATGACTGGGATGTTAGGTTCCCTTGGATGATTTGTTTCGGTGGGAAAATGTGGTTCTGGATATGCCAGAATGCGGAGCACCTTATTTCTAATGATGTACTTAACCCTCTGGTCAATAGTTGATGGGTATGACCCCAACTTTGTGAAGTCAAGGTCGTCGTCGAAGAAGGTTGAACATCAAAGTGTAATCCCCTTTTGTCACTCGCAAGCCTATGGTGGTCACTTTTCTGCTAAAAAGACCACGACCAAAATTCTGCAGTGCGGCTTTTATTGGCCCACTATGTTTAAAGATACACATGAGTTTTGCAAAGCTTGTGAGCGTTGTCAAAATTTGGGAGGATTGTCCCTTCGAAACATGATGCCATTGAACTTCATTCTAATTATTGAAGCATTCGATTGCTGGGGCATTGATTTCATGGGACCATTCTCCAAATCCTTTGGAAATATTTACATCTTGTCAGTAGTAGACTATGTTACAAAGTGGGTCGAGGCGATCCCATGCCGAAACAATGATCATCAAACGATCATTTGATTCTTAAAAGAAAATATCATTCCCGGTTTGGAACAACTTGAGCCATCATCAGTGATGGAGGTTCACATTTTTGCAATAGGTCATTCGCGAACTTCATGAAGAAATATGACATTTCTCACAAAGTCCGTACCCTCTATCACCCGCAAACAAGTGGTCAAGCTGAAATTTCCAACAGGAAAATCAAACGAATTCTGGAAAAAATGTTTAACCTCGATCGCAAAGATTGGTCAATTAAACTATCGGATGCTTCACTAACTTAACGTACAACTTATAAGATCCCCATTGGAATTTCTCCCTTCAGACTTGTCTATGAGAAGGCTTGTTACTTGCCCGTGGAGTTGGAGCATAAAGCCTACTGGGCAATTAAAATTTGAACTTTAATATGACAATGCCGGCTCGCTGCGCAAACTTTAGTTGAATGAACTTGAAGAAATCCAACATGACGCTTATGAGAATTCGAGAATTTACAAAGATAGGATGAAGGTGTTTCATGATCGGAACATTCTTTGGAAATTATTCACAACAGGTCAAAAAATCCTTTTGTATAATTCTTGATTACACCTTTTTCCATGCAAGCTTTGATCTCGTTGGACTGACCCTTTAATTGTTACAACTGTTTATCCTCATGGGGCCGTCGAGATAAAGAATCCAATGAATGACAACATTTTCAAAGTGAATGATCATCATTTCAAGCAATTCGTTGAGAAGTTTGATTCAGACAATATGCCCATGCCTCTGCTTGATCCTGTGTATCAGGATTGACCTCCTAGTCTAACGGAGGTGTAGTTAGGTTTATTGCTTTTATAGGAATAAGATTAGGATAGCTTATTTTTATTTTTATTTTTATTTTTTATTTTTAAAGTTTTGTTTAATTTTTGTGCTAACCCATTTACATGTTGAGAAACTTTGGAAAAGCTTCAATTATCCTTCTTCAGGTATTATCTAACCACCACTTCCTATTTCTTTTCGTCATCTCATATGCACTGCATGCTTATATCTTTTACATTGGAGACAATGTAGCTTTTAGGTTGGGGTGTGGATTAGGTAAACTAATAAGTGTTTTCTTAGTTTTTGAGCAAAAATTTTGATTTTTTTTTTTTTAAATTTTCAAGTAAAAGAACTATTTGGAAAACAAAAGTTTGTGTAATTAAGAATGCTTTGAGTATGATGATAAGATAGAGAATTAAACTTTGAATTGTTGGAGTTTGATCAAATGAGTAAGCTACTGATAAATTCTTACAATTGACTGTTTAAAAGGATGGTTAAATATCACTTTTCTGATTCACAATTCATTCTTGACATATTTTCCGAGGATACTAGAACTTCTAATCTTAGTATGTAAATCGTTGATAGGTATTGAGGATCAAGTTGGAGAATTTTATTTATTTAAAAGGATGAAAGAAACCAGTTAAAAAAAAACAGTAATTCAACAAAAAGGCCATGTACTGTAAAGAAACTCTCACTGGGAAAGACTGTTTACAAAGAAAAATGAAAGAATGTTAAAAAGGCCGTCGAGATAAAATAAAAAACTGGAAAAGAAGAAAAATGGGATAAATTCAGAATCAATGCTTGAGTAATCTATTTTTCCTTGAAGTGAAGAGCATGGATAACATTATGAAATAATAGTTGTTTTCTATGGAGGATAAGTTGAGATTCACCGGGCACATTAGAAATTAAATATGCAAACTTATTCTCTTGGTCATTGATATTGGAAGACTTAAATCAACCGTTTATCCATGAAATTCGATTCTAGCTTTTCAAATTTTTACTTTCTCGTCTTGATTCTATTCATTTATACTTGATTGCATAAAAGATTGTTTTCTTAAAAGTAATTTGAACATTGAGAATTGAGGATTTCTTAAAGCATGTTTTGTTCGAGACTAGCAAAATGTTGGTTGGGGGGTGTGTTGAGTATAAAATATTGCATATTTTTCCCTGTTTACATCTTGGTTTTATGAACATGATAATGCTTAATTGATATATTTTATGCATGTTTGTATTGCAAGGTGAGTCTAGAGCTTGGATTGAAAAGAATGTTAAAGGCATGGATTTGATGCTAAACAATCACCAAGGCAAGAGATGGATCTTAGGAGATCAAGATTGAAGACTTCAAGGGCTCAAGATTCAAGAAGACCAAGTGAAGGAGGAAGGAAGTTGAAAGTGCAAAGTACAGAAATTCAGAAAAGCTGAATTTCACCGTCGATGACATCGAAGTAAGTGTTCAATGATATTGAAGGCAGTTCGATTGCATTGAGATTTAAGTGAAATTCTAGTCTGGTTGCTGGATTAAATGGGCAATTGTGTTGATGACATCGAATACCTGTTCGAGTGATCGAAGACCTCTTTGATGACATCGAAACCCAGTTCGATGCAATCGAGAATTTGAAGGATTTCTTGAGTTTCTTGCTGGACTAATTGGGTGCATTTTTTCAATGGTATCGAAGACCTGCTCGATTGTTCAAAGACTTGTTCGATGAAATTGAAGTCAATTCGATGACATCAAGAATTCTGAAGATTTTTGGAGCAACTCACTGGAACATTCTGGATAATTTTTTGATTAATCGAATTCCTTTCGATGACATCAAATATTTGTTTGATGACATCGAAGGTATGTTCGATGGCATTGAAGACTTATGCAGTGCGAAAGGGCGCGACTTTCAAATTCGATTCAAACCAGGATCCTACCTTCGATGACATCGAAGGCGTTACACATAGTGCATAAATTGGAGGCGGTTTCCAAAGTTAGTCGAACAGAGCTTACATATTTGGGTTCTTCAAGGTGTTCTAAAGACAAATTATGGTTGAAAGACTGGAGCAAGGTGTTGGAGAACTTCAAAGAGTCCTTTCTTCTTCCCCAATCTTCTCTTTTTAGTTAGTTTTTATGTTTTCTTTAAGAATTTTAGTTTCAATCATGTCTTTGGTTGGCTAATCTCTTAGCTAGAGCTAAGAGGTAAAGCTTGTAGTTTGTTATATATGTTTATCTTTCTTTGATTCACGTTTATATTGAAATTCTATTGATTCTTAGTTTGAATTAAGGAATATTTTCATTTTTTCCGTGGTTTATTGTGACTCTAATTACAGTAAATGCTTGGAAGGCTTTTAATACTTTCTTACTTGTTTTATAATTGTGTGATTTGTAAAATTCGTGATTCACCATTGTCTCTTGGGCATAATGGATGATTGAATTTCCTGCAATCATTACATTGGTGTTTCATGTGGGAACTAATTCAATGGCAAGTTCAGAATATCGTTTAATTGCTCTATCATCCAATTGGATAGGATGAGACTCTGATTCCAGTTGTGTTTAATGAAATAAGTGAGGTGGCATCTTAATAGCTACAAGTGGATCCTTGGCGCTCTAGTTTCTGTTTTTTTTGATAATTCTTTCACAATTAATCTCTCTTATTCCAGATTATAGCTTGGATTTTAATTTTAGTTCTAATTATTTTCAGAATACGTACAAGGCAAATCCCTATGGATTCGACCTCGGTCTCACCACTATAGCACAACCCTACACTTAGGGTTGTTAACACCTTCCCTAGGAGGACGAATAGAGGAGGGAGTAGTGCCTCGTGCAAAATGAGTGGGGGAAACTCCCTGAATGGTGTTGACGGTGGGGATGCTAGAAGTGTTAGGACTTGCTTGGTGCTGCTGTAGGGGATTTTAGAGAGTGTTATTGATGTTAGCAACAACTGTTTCAGGGGGCGTGATCGTGATCTTATTATGATCGATCAAATTTTGAACTACATGTTTTAAGGAGAAACAATGTTTTGTGGCATGACCCGTCCCTGATGGAATGCGTAATACTCATTCTCCTAGTAATTTGGAGGCAACGGGTTTGACAGTGGTTTAGGCTGGAGAGGTGCAAAGAGTTGACTTTAGATGAGTGTGGCTAAAATGTCTGTGTATGATTGGGCTAAGGGTGTAAATTGCCTAGGCACCCATGCTTGTAATATACTAGCAATTTCATGGGATATATATTTTTTAAAAATTATTTTATCATAACCGATTATCAAGTGGGTCATTTTAACTATTTAAAGCAAGATTTGAGATAATTTGTCAGTTAGATCACCAATCCAAATCATGAATCATTAATCCAAACTATCTAAATTGAATGGTAACTGATTAATTTTCAAATCTACTGTTAAAATTATCTTCTAACAGATGTATCATCAAGATCTTGAGAATTTCTCTTTGGACTACTTGATCCTTTTATAGACAAATGTTTAATATGTTCCCAGACACAATATCAATAATGCCATATAAAAATCTTGACTTAAACAAGAAAAAAAAAATTGAGATCTAAGGCCAAGAATTCTTAAACCGTTAATTTAGCATATTTTGTGACCCTAGCAGAGTATACTAGCTTCTTATTAATGACTCTAGTAGATCTTCAATACCATGATTTTAAATTATTTTAGCATATGTAAAATCATAAACATTATCAATATGTATTATAATCATACATTTGGGCATTGCCCATAGTGTTATATACTTATTTTTTTACCTTAAAATTAATTTTTCCATGATCTTTATAATAAAAGCTTCGTTTTGATATGATGATTGGACATAAAAATTTTGGTATGACCAACACGTTTGTGACATGTACACACTTGATTTATACACCCTATTTCACATGAACGCATGTGTACAATCTTTGGAGCACTGTCGCCTTTACAAACACTTGTAATTTTTCTACAATTAATCATGGTCATTTTGATCAAGAAATCATTTTTATAAGATGACATAAGGTATCTAATCCTGCGCTTAGATCAAGAAGACTGTACTTGTAGGACCCACATTTTCATGGCACATATGCACATAGTGTTTGCACCATCATCCACCCTAAAACCTCTCACCTTTAAGATGAGAGTTACATATACTTAACATGTGCTTATCATATGTTACATGTGCATGTGCATGTGCATTAATGTAAGAGGGTTTTGGGTCCTCTATATAAGGCATGCCAAACCATTTCTTGTAAGCACTCAAAGAGAGAGAGAGAAAAAAAAAAGATTAAAAGAGAGGTTCTAAGGGGTTACCTCTTGATCCAAACCATTTATCAAGTAAGTGCTATCATACTATATCTCTTAGATTTTTTTAGATCAAATCTAAGTGGGCCCCACCACAAGATCATGTATATTATATTAGATTATTTGTGTTTCCCATATCTTATATATTGTTATAATCCTATAGGTGAAAAATCCATTATAGACATTTAGTGTGAAGTGGGCCCCACATAAAATTAATCGTTCATTTAGAAATCTTATTCATTAAGTGTAAATATAAATTGAAGACCTTATAAAACTAGATTCAGATTGTTAAAATTAGGGAAAAGATCATAATAATGATTTGGACCATTAAATTGACGAACGGGTCCAATCCAACCGTTAATTAAATGTTTAATAGACCAATTAAGGGATTATATTTAAGAAAATTAAAGATCTACTTGATCTAATGTTAGATCAGATCATCTGATCAAAGATCAATAAGGACCATTGGACCAAAATCATTGGAAAAAAAAGAAATAAATGGTCGAATTGAATGGATCTAAACATCCAATTGTTTTTAAGGTAGATCTTGATCCTAAGTCAAACTTAACAAAGATTAATACATTTGATCTATGGTTAGAAACATGGTAAATGAACCATGTACGTCTTAGATCTAAGAAATTAGGGACTTAATTGACCGATTTAATGGACTAATATAACAATCTTAGGATCTTACTCATTTTTGCGAGTGTTTTGAGAAAATAGATACTAATGAAGAAATTAACTTGATACTTGTATTCTAACTATGGCTAAAAAAAGAAACTTTCTATGGATCGTAGACTTGAGTGCAGTCATCAGGTACATGTGGAAATGATCAAAATGTTAAAATTATCAAATAAGGAATAAAAGTTATGGGTAAGTAGTCACTATAACGGATGGATTTTTCTGCATGCGTTGCATAACATTGATGCTTACTTTTGCTTAACTTTTACAATTTGTTAATATCTATGTAAGTATGCAACTGTCTTGTATTTGATATATCATTCTGAGAACACCAGACAACTCGGGGATCGAGTTATCCCATAAATTCTCAGGCAGAGTTCCTAATAAAACTTTGGTTGGTATCAATAGGGCCTCCTCTTTGGACTACAGTCTAGGATGGGGAAGAAGTTTGCTCATCTCTAGAGTGGGCCACTCATTCCCAGACTATAGAGTTACACAAGGTACGTGAGATACCTCAACACAGAGTTCTTACAGGATGTGAGTAAACTTCTACATGTGTTGGCAGGGTTCGTATGGATCTCGGTTGGATGGGTGTTGGCAGGCCGAATATTGTGTGCAGCTATGGCCTTGGTTGTTCACTAAAGAAACTGTTTATGTGGTAATGTGGCATTCTAAGATTCTTGTATATGCACTTGCATCATGCCTATATTGTGAATCATGTGTACAACTACTTGCTGGGTTGTTAGCTCATTCTGTTGATTGAAAAATCATCCAGGACAAGGAAATGAATTGGAGTTTCCACGTGTAGAGTGATGACTTTGAGAGGCGTGCGCTTAGAGATTCGTTGCGAGAATAAAGAAATTTTCATTTTATATATTTCTTTTAAATAATAATTTATGAACTTGTGCTGGATATCAGCCAGTAGATAATTAATACTTTTGATTGGATGCATGATGATTAATTAAGTTTACTATTTGTAATGATTATTATGGTTGTATATATAATATTATCCCCTCCCCATCAAGTCACACCCTTGCCTCGGCAATTGAGTCAAGAGAACTTAGGTTTTTAGAGCTAGGGTGTGATAGTGTCGCACCCATTTTCCTGTTTTGGTTTATGTATTGTGGACTCCACCTGGGTTACTGCTGCTGAGGTTGGGGTTGTTATTCCTGTAGAGGAGCACTTGACACCCCTTGTGTAGAGGCAATGACATTTTTAGTTTCCGCCGGGTGTGAGGAGTGGCCACGTCTCTACTTCTAACTCTATATTTGCTTGTCCTTTCTTTTATGTTTCAGTTTTTGTATTGAGGTAGACTGGTGGGGCCATTGGAGAATTGTGTCGGTTCTTATTCCGGCTTCTACCTATTCCCCTGCATAGATTAGCTGAGTAAAATTGACATATGTGTATGAAATCAGAT
This sequence comes from Magnolia sinica, assembly GCF_029962835.1. Lineage (NCBI taxonomy): Eukaryota > Viridiplantae > Streptophyta > Magnoliopsida > Magnoliales > Magnoliaceae > Magnolia > Magnolia sinica. The sequence continues at coordinate 51,765,819 of NC_080580.1, forward strand.
ACCCCAATATATTTGGATTGGCCGAGTGGACAATCATAGAGATTTGTTCTTCTTCGTCAATGGATGTTTTCATTCACACGGCCATAACTCTCTATTGCCTCACGTATGCAGATAATGTTTCGCCTCCCCTTTTCCTAAGGGCTGTTAAGTTTGACCTTCAGAGTGCTGCATTTAGATTTTACACAAAACTATCTATAAATGCTTAGGACAATTATTCCCAGGTTCTAATCTTGTGATAGTAAAGAGATGTGTACTAATCTAAAGCATCATTCCTTAGGGATTTTTGGAACAAACGGATTAATGCCCCATCATTTCCTTCTACGGCATCAAGTTCACCATAGAAAGCCTTTAAATGCGCGGTTAGGCATCTTGTGCCATCATACCGTTGAAATGTGGGTACCTCGAAGTTTGTAGGTACCCTGGCATTAGGGAATAAGCAAAGATCCTTAATTTTGTGGATGGGAGTTCCACCCCACGTTGTTTTTGAAGCTCGTTTCACATGCCCCTTAGTGGGTCCTCGAAGTGTTCTCGAAGTCGTTCGAGTTATTTTAGTTGGGCCAAAGGAGGTCGTGCCCATTCTATCATTCAATTAGCCTCTTCTTCATAATGGTAGACTTCTTCGATGTTCCTCTGTTCCTCGGTCGGAGGGATTGAGTGCATGGTGGAGGTGAGGGAATTGGAATGTGGTCTCGTCAGGTGGGCGAGCTTGGTTGGATGGATATCCATGAATGGTAGGTACTTGTTGTGGTTGATTAGGTTGGAATTGAAATAAATTGCCGTTGGGGGAAGGTTGTTAGAATTGACTGGAATGTGCTAGTTGGAGTGCTGGTTGACTCCCATTTGGGGGGGGGGGGGGGGGATGTGGACACGAAATTGGCCCTTTGCCAGTGCTTGTTGTTGTCTCTCATCAGGGGGAGAGAGTGTTAGACTTTAAATAGCTATGATTGGTGGGTTTTGAAAGTAAACCTGATTTCCATTAAGGGGAATGGGTTGGAATTAATTGACAATTCAGTTTGACAGACGTATATGGATGCTAGGTGGTCGCATGTTATGGATGAGAGGTGTAATTTTTGCATGAATGCAGTTTACAATGTCTTCTAACCTGTTCAAGATGTGGGCGAGATTGGTCGTCAAGGGAGTGAATGTGATCGGTTGAGAGGCTTGCAGCATTGATGAATTTGGAGCAGTTAGAGGACAACCATCTTGGCTGACATTGTTGCTTGTGCACGAGTTTGAATGATGCTTTGGTATGTATGTGATGATTGCGCAAGGCAGTGAACCCGCAATTGATTTCTGGGCACAATGGTTGCAGAATGGCCCACTACTTCCTCACAATGGGTTTACTTTGCAATATCTTTTTTGTGTATTTTATTTATTTATTTATATTTATCTTTTTGTTTTTTGATTTTTTTTTTGATTTTTTTTCAAAAACTTTTTCTTTTTATAAAAAGCAATCGCGCAGAACGTAAATGTCAAGAAAATACAGGAGGACCAGTGCACGCCGGAATAAAAGAAAGGTAATTAGATTAGTGTGAACTGAATTATAGGTAAATAAATGGACCAGTGACAACTGGAATGTTGGATGTTCACGAGAAAGTAAAAGGACCAGTTTGCACTGGAATACAGGATACAGATGGGGAAGTAAAGTGGACCGATATAGACTAGAATAAAGGATGCTCGCAAAAAGTAAAGGGACTAGTTTGCACTGGAATGAAGGATGCAGGTAGGGAAGTAAAGTGGACTAGTATAGACTAGAATGCAGGATGCTTATGAGAAAGTAAAACGGATCAGTTTGTACTAGAATACAGGATGTAGGCGGGAAAGTAAATGGACTGCTATATATTGGAATGCAGTATGCTGGTGAGAAAGTAAATGGACCAGTTTGCACTGGAATGCAAGATGCATGCAGGAAAGTAACGTGGACCAGTATAGACTGGAATTTAGGATGCTTGTGAGAAAGTAAATGGACCAACTTGCACTGGAATGCAGGATGCGGGTAGGAAAGTAAATGAACGAGTATACACTGGACCGTTAGTGAGTTAGTGAGTGACTAATATTTACTGGATTGTTAGAAAGTATGATACAAAAAGTAAATAAGATTAGTATTCACCTAAGTGTGGGAAAGTAAATGTGTCGAATTTATATAATAATAAAAAAGAAAAATCTCGTGTTTCAAGTTGGGTCTAGGCTATTGACTAGTAATCCCCAATGGAGTTGCCATTCTATGAACGCTTCCTCCTCGCACGAGCAAAGCGATGCCCTCACTTCATTGGCTTTGATATTGATTTATTAGTATAGCTAAAGTATGTTATTGACTCAGATAAAAAATGCATCTGATTCAGAGTCGCCACTAATCAAATGAAACTTAAAATCTATGGCCGGTTAGAAATTGTAGAATCTCTTATGGGTCAGGGAATCTCATGGTTCCCTAACTTAAGAGATCCATGCGATTGGTCTGCGACCATCGATTTTAATTAAGGGCCTTAATGGCAAAAAAGGAAGGGATTGTGCACCCTTTTTCGGCTGTACACTGTGCGGTATCTACTTCATAAGATTTTACAGTTTTTTTAAGGATTCAACAGAATTTCAGCAATTTTATATTTTGTCATACTTCGTGTGAGACTCGTACCCTAAAAGACTATTCGAGCACCTAATTTTCAGTATCGGCACACTTTGGATAGACCAGATCAATGAGTTTCGATCAGACACTCTATTTTTACACATTAATGATCCAAGACCTATACCCAATTGACCACACTGACACTATGATTCCAACGCCGCGCGACACGTTCCATTTTGATGGCTAGATCGAAAGATGTATGCCCCATTATAATCAATGCATGACATGCACTGTACATGTGTGCACACGTGACGTGGGGCCTACTTAGTATAAAATATTTGGAATAGTAAAAAGTCACTTTCAAATATAAAAAAAATCTAACGCATTTACGCCTCACCCTTACCGCGCCATGCTTATCCCACGTCTCATCGCCTCTATATTCAACGATACCATGCCGTCCTTGTGTATAAAATCATCTCCCGTCCATCTCAACGAGTGCGTGAAAGAAATCGAAAGGAAAAAAAATGATATAGAGAAATAAAATGTATAGTTAAACGAGAGATTATAGGAGATTAGGAAGAGGGAAAAGTGATCTCAACCGTTTATATACATCCGGTGTCATGCCCCAAACTAGGAAACCGGGCTCACAAACTTGCCGATCGCCAAATCCGGCGCCGACAGCCTCCATAGTACCCCATTCTCACCTCCCGACACCCATACACCAAGTTCCGATCCTGGGATCCTATAAGGAGGATTTTCAACATGAATTTGATTCGCAGTAAGCATAACCATAAGCATAGCTCATAAACAACAACCAACAACATCATCACAAATCCACTATTATAAAAACTTTGAGTACAATGCACATAAAGGGAAATACAATAATGGAATCGGAAGCTCCATAAGTCTGCTGCATGCAATGATGCTACGGTGTCCTAGCGTCTCCTGCACGCATCAATCATGCATAAGCTTATAGAAAGCTTAGAAGGTGGTGTAAGTGTGTGCGCAATATGAGCGTGTTTATAATGCAATAGAGAGTAATGCAGAATCATGCTGATGAGTGCATGAATGCAATCAACAGTACGCGGTGCAAGATATGAATGCTATCGGCTATATCAAGACCATGCGATGCGAGATGCAACTCAAGCATGCCAATCCTCATTCGAATCCACATATCAATGCAACTCATCACTAGAGAATCAAATATCAGTACAGTTCTCACTATGGATAATCACTAGGGTTTAGTACACTCCAAATGACATTGCCCCTTTCCCAGGCGCGTAGTCCAAGTGAGCGTAAGAAACTTCACTATCCGCCTGACCAATAGTCTGCCAATACCTATCTGACACGTCGATAGCGGACCCATTTATAAGTTGGTCATACTCAGCCTAGCAATGCCCCCTACCCTCGGGCGGGTAAGGCCACACCCCCTTCCAACTGACTACGACATAGTAGGAGACGCGACCTTCTGGTATTCGGCCCTCGTGCGCTCATGTATCCACTCGGTCTCGACGTTGGAGTCATCCTTTAGTACCATCGGGTTTAGAGATTTTTACCCAAGGACATCTTTGGCGCTCCGATGCTAGTAATAGTATTTTCGGTGTCCGATCCTGCCATCCACGATATGCCTGTGGAGGCTATAGCCTTGATGTCGCTAGGGCGTACAATAATCACGTCATACAAATGTGAGGTGCATGAATCACACTATCAGTCATGCAGTAAATCCTGCGCATTCCGCGCGCTCATGTGGGGCAACTTCGCCTATCAGGAAGCCCCATAAACAATCTGCCCGAAGGCATATGCTATGATCAGTCACTCATATCAAGCATACATATGATGCGTATGAGCATGAATCATGGAGCTATACTAAGCATGTTATATGGTGATGAACTCTATTCATAACGAAGATGGGCCTAGATGGCCTATACACAACAAGTATGGGCCTAACAATGGGCTCTAGGGAGAGTTACAATGCAGACATTTAACTATCATTGCTCTTACAATATGGATGTCAAACCATCATTGCACCCAAGGCATGACTGCCATACATCATGGTGGAATCATACATCGCAATGGACCTCATATACAATAAGTGGGCCGTATTAATGGGCCGCACCAATGGGCCTCATATACATCAAGTGGGCCGTATCAATGGGCCGCACCAATGGGTCACATACACATCAAGTGGGCCACATCAATGGGCCGCACCAATGGGTCATATACACATCACATTGGGCCTCAGATGTGGGCCACAATTACATCACAATAGGCCTCCTCCCATGGGCCTCAAAACACATCATAGCGAGCCTCAAAACATGCCACAATGGACCTCATATCTGGGCCTCAAATACATCATAAAAGGCCGCTCATATGGGCCCAACATACATCACATCAAGGTGGGGCTCACTCATCAATTAGAGGTTATTTTAGAGCATTTCCTAAAAATAAATCCCATCAGATGATCATCTGGACCATACCACAAAGAACAGTGGAGATAATGATTTTCACAGTTTAAATTCGCAGGTACCACCATTTTATTTTCCATCCAACCTAATCATAAGGTCACAAAGACCTGGATTAAGAGGAAAAATAAATTTCATTTTAATCCAAACTTCCAGGACCCCAAAAAGGGTTTCAATGGTGGACGTTCACTCTACCCTATTTTCTGCGGTGTGGTCCACCTCATCATCAGATCTGCTTCATTTTTTTCTATCTTAAGCCTTAAGATGAGCTTGCCAAATGGATGGACGGTTTGGATGGAACACATCCATCATGGTGGGGCTGTTGGAACTTCAGATATGACTCATTCTTTTCCTCATGCCATAAAACGATCCAAGGTCTGGATGATATAGATACAGCACATGCATCATGGTGGGTCCCACCGTCCAAGGTTTGGACGGTGTGGATCCACACGGCATGGACGGCTGGGGGGTTTCACATACATCAGAGTGTTACTGCTGCACGTGCAACAACATCTGGTAGCAGTAGCTGGCCCACCATCAAAACAAATGGACGGTGGGGATATCAGCGGTGGGTCCCACCCGCCCAGGGTGTTGGATGGTATGGATATTCCTCGTTTACATCATGTGGGCCACACTAGTCCAGATGGACGGCGTGGAATACAAAACATACATCATGGTGGGATCCTCACACCCCGTCCAGATGGAATAGATGGACGGTGAAACACATATATCACGATGGGTCACCCAGATGAACGGTGGATATTCAACATATCCATCAGGGTGGGGGCCACGTGGTGTGGCCCACCATGAAATATATATTATATATGTATATATATATATATACATATATATATATACACACATACGTCTGGTGGGTCCCACATGGGTGTGGCCCACCAAGATATTATATATATAAATATTATATTTATTTATTTATTATTATTTTTTTAAAAGAGGTTGCCAGCGTCCAGGCCCTGGATGGATGGCCTGGATGCAAGATACATGCATCATGTGGGTCACACCGTCCAGGAGGCTGGACAGTGTGGATAAATCATATGCATCACAGTGGCCCCACGTCCAGTGGGTCACATGTTTGGATCATGCTGATTCTTATGTTTCCCTTCATCTGGGGCCTACAAAAAGGCAGCAGCAAGGTGGCTTCATGATCAGACGGTCAGGATCATCTTGCATCATGGTGGGCCACAAGGCATCACAAAGAGAGAGAGAGAGAGAGAGAGAGAGAGAGAGAGAGAGAGGGACCTCGCCACTCTGGGCTCCCTTATACAATGCAACATCGTGGGTCCACAAGTGGGCCCTTAAAAAAATCAACGGTGGAGTCACCCACTGGGTGACCTTCTTCTTGGTCACTGGAATGCTAATCACTTAAGCTCTGGCGATCTTGATGGAGGATGATGAGAGATTGGACGGTTAAGATGGGAGAATGGGTAGGAAGATGGGCCACACTTGGGTTTGCTTAGAAGCTTGTGACGTTGTGTATTTTTTTTAGTCTCACATTGAATAGAGAGAGAGAGAGAGAGAGAGAGAGAGAGAGAGAGAGAGAAGTGATGGGATGAAAAGATATGGAGTGATGGGTGATGGGTGGAGTGATGGAGTTGTAAGAAAGGGATGGGTGGAGAGAGAGAGAGTTGACTTTGAGAATGGGAGAGAGATGGGTTGCTTGTACTTGACTTGTACTTGTGATAGAATGTTTACTTTGACTGATTGATGTGATGTGTCATAGAGATTCTCTCGTAATTCACAACGCACGGTGTCTCTTCGAAATGTATGCGGTCCTACAACACCTAGCCAGGGTATCGCATCGGTGCGTGGGACGTGGTGTTGGAACCGTGGTGACAGTGCCATCGCTAGGGTACAAGTTTCAGGTCGGGTAGACTTTGATATATAGGATGCGGCTTAGGGTTACGCGCAAATGCCGATTACAGGTCGCGGTTTGCCAGAATTCGACCGGGAGGACCACAAAAGCCTACGGAACGGTACGGATTATAATACGGGCCTTACAACTCTCCCCTCCTAATAAAATTTTGTCCTCAAAATTTACACAATCATCGCAACTAGTCATAACTAATAAGGAAGAGGAAACATAACATCATCATATAAAATCGGAGACAATATACAAGATACAACATATAATCAATCATCAAAGAGATGGGGATAACGCTCTCAAATCTTGACCTCGCGCTCCCAAGATGCCTCATCCACAGAATGGTGACTCCACTACATCTTCACTAAAGGAATGACCTTGGTCCGGAGGACCTGCTCGTTCCAATCAAGGATACGAATTGGCTGCCCAATGTAAGAAGCATCCTCACGAACCTCTAACGACTGCCAATCAATAACAGGAACGATGTTTGACCCACACTTCCTCGACGTAGAGACGTGGAAAATATTGTGGACGTCAGACAACTGAGATGGTAAGGCAAGCCGATATGCCATGACATCAATGCGCCCAGTGATCTCGAAAGGTCCTATAAATCTCAGGGTAAGCTTGCCCTTCGCTACAAATCAAACCATGAACTTCATGGGCGAGACCTTGAGATATACTTTGTCCCCAACAGTGAACTCTAAGGAACAGCGCTGACGATCAGTAAAACTCTTTTACTGGCTCTGAGCTGTGCACATCCTCTGCCTGATGATATCAATAGCCTCTGACGTCTGTTGTACAAGCTCAGGACCTAGGAGATGCTGCTCTCAGACCTCATTCCAATGACTTGGAGATCTGTACGGTCTGCTATATAGTACCTCAAAAGGAGCCATGCCAATGGTTGCCTGATAGCTGTTGTTGTATGCGAACTCAGCCTATCGCAGATGCTCATCCCAGCTACCCCCGAAGTCAATCACGCAGGTCCGAAGCATATCCTCAAGGATCTGGTTGACCCTCTCGGTTTTGCCATCGGTCTGCTGATGGTACGCAGTGCTGAGCTGCAAAATAGACCTCATCACTCTCTGAAAGCTCCCTCAAAACTGAGACGTGAACCTCGGGTCTTGGTCAGGAAAAATAAAAAATGAAATGCCATGCAGTCTCACAATCTCCTCGATGAATAACCTTGTAAGCCGATCCAAAGATCAAATCGCATGAATCGCAAGAAAATGTGCCAACTTCGCTAGACAATCCACGACAACCCAGATGGCGTTATGACCGCGCTGAGTCCTCGGCAAGCCCATAATGGAAATTGTCGACACATGCTCTCACTTCCACGTCGGGACGTTCAACGGCTGCAATGGACCAGGGGGTCTCTTATGATCGGCCTTAATACGCTGACATGTGTCACACTCGGCCATAAAACTGACGATCTGGCGCTTCATCCCCATTAAAAAATAATGTTGCCTCATATCTAGATACATCTTCGTTGAGCCAGGGTAGATAGAAAATCGCGATTAATGTGCCTTGGTCATGAGATCTCTACGCAACTCAGGAATATTTGGGACACATAATCGGCCTCTGAAGTGAAGTCCACCATCAGAACCAATCTGCCAATTTAACTGACTCTCAGATGTTACCTCAGCCCTATAACTCTGTAACGACTCATTAGCTTGCTGAGCCTTGATCACCCTTGCGACAAGAGAGGGTTGAATTGACAGGCTCGATAACTGCACAATAGAAGACTATAGATCGATCTTAAAATCATATGCTGCCACTTCCTCAAGCATCTTTCACTCCTAAATCATCATATACACCACCAGGCCTCCTGGCTGACCACTAAGGGCATCCGCAACCATGCTTGCCTTGCCCGGGTGGTACTGAAGATCAAAATCATAATCCTTCAGGAGCTTCATCCAACGCCTTTGCCTTATGCTCAACTCAGACTGAGAGAATAGGTACTTCAAGCTCTTGTGGTCAGAGAAGAGCTTGAACTTAACCCCATAGAGATAGTGCCTCCACACCTTCAGTGCGAAGACGACTACTGCCAGCTTCAAATCGTACGTGGGGTAGTTCAACTCATGAATCTTGAGCTGGCAAGACGCATAAGCCACTGGTCTCCCGTGCTGTATTAGGACAACACCCAAGCCAATACACGAAGCATCGGTAAATACAACGAATCCATCACTCCCAGAGGGAAGACTAAGGATAGGAGCGGACATCAGACGGTCCTTCAGTTCTGTAAATGCCTATTCACACGCCTCACTCCAAACAAACTCTGCACCATTCCGAGTCAACTTGGTCAACAAGGCTGCAATACGGGAGAATCCCTCGATAAATCGTCAATAATAGCCTGCCAAACCATGGAAACTATGGATCTCGGACGCGTTCGTGGGCTGGCCCCACTGACGCACTGCCTCAACTTTCGAGGGGTCCATTGCGACACCCTCCCTCTTCACCACGTGACCAAGAAACTTCACCTCCTCTTACCAGAACTCACACTTCTCCAGCTTAGCATAAAGCTGGTGGGTATAAAGGGTTTGCAACATAATCTCCAAATGCTGCGCATGCTCCTCATGGGTCCTCGAATATATCAGAATGTTGTCGATGAATACCATAACAAATTGATCGAGATACGGATGGAAGACCTCGTTCATCAACTACATGAAGACCACGGGTGCATTGGTCAGTTTGAAGGACATGACCTGAAACTCAAAATGACCATAACGCGTCCTAAAAGCTGTCTTCGGGATGTCCTCCTCTTGGACCTGAATTTGATGATAGCCGGAACGCAGGTTAATCTTCGAAAAGAAATGTGTACCCTGCAGCTGATCAAACAAATCATCTATCCTCAGAAGCGGATAGTTGTTCTTGATCGTGACCCGGTTGAGCTTGCGGTAATCCACGCAGAGCCTCAACGAGCCATCCTTCTTCCTAACGAAGAATACCGGTGCTCCCCAAGGTGAACTACTCGGATAAATGAATCCTAACTCACGTAACTCGTCCAACTGTCGCTGCAGCTCATGCAACTCCAACGGTGTCATACGGTACGGGGCCTTTGAGATAGGCGCGGTACCAGGCACAAGATTTATCTGAAACTTAATATGATGGCGAGGTGGCAATCCCGGAATCTCCTGGAACATGTCGGTGAAATCGCAAACAATTGGCAACTGGTTGATACACAAGGCAACAGGCTTTTCAACTGCGCGGAACATCAAGTAAGACAACGGCTCTCCTCTAGGCTCTACAATGAACTGGAACTACGGTAAGCCTGGTATACAGAATGTGACTGTCCTCGCAGAGTAGTCTAAGACGACGTGGTACTCGGCAAGCCAATCCATGCCCAAAATAACGTCGAAATCTAACATGGGCAACATAAACAAGTCGGCAGGCAAGAAAATCTCTCCCATCAACATGGGGCAAGAGGAACAGAAGCGGCCTAACACTGTAGTCTTCCCCAAGGGTGTCGATACGGTTAACCCCTCACTAGCAGACTCTGTTGGTAATTCAGATGATCGGCAAAAATCCTTAGACATGAATGAGTGGGAAGCATCGGAATCAAATAAAACTCGGGCGATGCATGCAGAGACTGGAAGAATACCCTCAACGACTCCTCCAAATGACTGCGTGTCCTACTGAGCCGCATAGAACCTAGCCTGAGCTGACTGAGGAGGTGCTTGTCCCCTTTGACGTGCCTGCTGCTGCTTTTGCTTCAGCGACGGCCTGTACTGCTGTCTCTGCTGCTGCTCGGTCTCGGCGGCTGACGTGGCTACGATCGTGCTGCTGGGGTCACTGCTGCTATGGCCGCTACTGAGGTGGAGGCTGCCGTGACCCTCTCAGCTACTGCTACTGCTGAGGGCGGGGACACTCATGGATGCAGTGTCCTGTCCCACCACATCTAAAATAAGTCCCTGTAAACGGCCATTGGGGTGACGCTGGAGGTGCTGCTGGTGCTCTGACGGATGGATGACCCCTGTACCTCTGTGGCAATCGATGTTGATGGGAGCTACCGGAGGGGACCTACATCTTTCGGTCTCTCCTCTGATCTCGATCGCTCTTCGTGCCGGCCTACTTAATCTCATAAATCTGAGCCCTCCGTATTACCGCCTAAAAAGTCGGGAGCTTATGCCCCATAACACGGCCTTGAAGACCGTAATGCAAGCCGTTCTCGAAACGGTGGGCCTTTCGGTCCTCATCATCAACTAAATATGGTGCGAACCTCGATAGTGCCATGAAATGAGCTGCATATTGTGCCACAAACATGTCTCCCTGCACCAAGGTCTCAAACTTTAACGCTCGCTGCCGACGAGTATGGTTAGGGAAGTACTACTGGTCAAATCGGTCTACGAAATCTTCCCATGTCTAGACGAAATCAGGCCTTGTAACATGGGTCACGGTGGTCTACCAGTGCTTGGCCTCACCCTGAAGAAGAAATACGGCTAACCAGACCCACTGCTGGATCCTACATGCCATCGTATAAAAATTCTTCTCTACATCGAAGCGCCACCTCTTGGCTGTTGTCGGATCTGGCTCGCCCTGGAAACACGGGGGATCGAGTTGTCTAAACTCTCGAAGGAGAGCACTTGCGCGCTCTTGCTCTGCCTGGGCTGGTGAAACAACGCGGTGCCTGCCCTGCCCTTGGAAGGCGGCTGTCACAGCCTGCAACATCTGCTGTATCTGGGAGGCACTCATGGGTACAGTCGGATCGGCACATGGAGGGCAGCTATTACAGCATGCAACATCTGCTGTAACTGAGAAGCATTCACAGGTACGGTCGGATCCGCACTGGTCTCAGGTGAAGGAACGACATCCTCAGGCTAGGGAGTAGGATCTCAGGTGGTGGAGTAGGAGTCGTAGGTAGTAGAGTGGGAGCCTCAGGTGGTAGAGTGGGAGTCGCTCGGGTCGTTCTCCTGGGTGGCATGTCCTATGGAAAAGAACAAATGCGCTTATCAACCTTTAGAACTCTCGAAGACACGTACGTTAAGGGTTGATAACAGAAAATCGCTAAGTTATTCGAACTCAAGACTTAATTATCCTGAACTCACAGCAAATATGTGATGTTATCCTGAGTTATTCCTAAGTTATGCTCTGATACTAACTTCTGTCATGCCCCAAACTCGGAAACCATGCTCACAAAATTTTTGATCACCGAATCCAACTCCGACAGCCTCCGTAGTACCCCATTCTCGGCTCCCAACACCCATACGCCAGGTTCCAATCCTGAGATCCTACAAGGAGAATTTTTAATATGAATTTGATTCGTAGTAAGTATAACCATAAGCATAGCCCACAAACAACAACCACAACATCATCACAAATCCACTCTGATTAAAAACTTTGAGTACAATGCGCATAAAGGGAAATACAATAACAGAATCGGAAGCTCCAGAAGTCTGCTGCACACCCCAATCTGAATGTTGCTGCGGCGTCTTAACATCTCCTGCACGCGTCAATCGTGCATAAGCTTATACAAAGCTTAAAGGGTGGTGTAAGTGCACGCGCAATATGAGTGTGTTTAGAATGCAATATCATAGTAATAAGGAATCATGTTGATGAGTGCATGAATGTAATTAGCCGTACCAAGGCTATGCGGTGCAAGATATGAATGCTATTGGCCATATCATGACCATGCAATGCGAGATGCAACTCAAGCATGTGAATCCTCATCCGAATCCACATATCAATGCAACTCATCACTAGAGCATCAAATATTAGTACGGTTCTCACTCTGGATAATTATCAGGATTTAGTACACTCCAAATGCACTGCCCCTTTTCCAGGCCCGCAGTCCGAGTGAGTGTAAGAAACCTCACTATCCGCCTGACCAATATCTCCAATACCTATCCGACACATCGATAGTGGACCCATTTATGAGCTGGTCATACTCAGCCTAACAATGCCTCTTACCCTCGGACGGGTAAGGCCACACCCCCTTCCAATTGACCATGACATAGTGAGAGACGCGGCCTTGACGTTGGAGTCATCATTTGGTACCATCGGGTTTAGAGATTTTTACTTAGGGAATCTATGGGGCCCCGATGCTAGTAACAATATTTTCGGTGTTCGATCCTGTCATCCATGATATGCCTATGGAGGCCACAACCCTGATGTCGCTAGGGCGTACAGTAATCACGTTATACAAATGCGAGGTGCATGAATCACACCATCAGTCATGCAACAAATCCTGCGCATACCGCACGCTCATGTGGAGCAACTCCACCTATCAGGGAGCCCCATAAACAATCTGTCTAAAGGCATATGCTATGATCAGTCACTCCTAATACCAAGCATACATATGATGCGTATGAGCATGAATCATGGAGCTATACTAAGCATGTTATATGGTGATGAACTCTATTCATAACGAAGATGGGCTTAGACAGCCTACACATAACAAGTATGGGCCTAATAATGGGCCCTAAGGCGAGTTACAATGCGGATATTTAACCATCATTGTTCTTACAATGTGGATATCAAACCATCATTGCTCCCAAGGCATGGCCCGCCATACATCATGGTGGAATCACACATCGCAATGGACCTCATATACAATAAGTGGGCCGTATCAATGGGCCACACCAATGGGCCTCATATACATCAAGTGGGCCGCACTAATGGGCCTCATATACATCAAGTGAGCCATATCAATGGGCCATACCAATTGGCCTTATATACATCAAGTGGGCCGTATCAATGAGCCACACAAATGGGCCACATACACATCAAGTGGGCCACATCAATGGGTTGCACCAATGGGTCATATACACATCACATCGGGCCTCAGACGTGGGCCACAATTACATCACAATGAGCCTCAGCGAGCCTCAAAACATGCCACAATGGACCACATATCTGGGCCTCAAATGCATCATAAAGGGCCTCTCATATGGGCCCAACATACATCACATTAAGGTGGGGCCCACTTATCAATTAGAGGTTATTTTAGAGCATTTCCCAAAAATAAATCCCATCGAATGATCATCTGGACCATACCACAAATAACAGTGGAGATAATGATTTTCACTGTTTAAATTCGCGGGGCCCACCATTTTATTTTCCGTCCAACCTAATCATAAGGTCATAAAGACCTCGATTAAGAGGAAAAATAAATTTCATATTGATCCAAACTTCCGTGACCCCAAAAAGGGTTTCAATGGTGGACGTTCACTCTGCACTATTTTTTGTGGTGTGGTCCACCTGATCATCAGATCTGCTTCATTTTTTTTCCATCTCAAGCCTTAAGATGAGCTTGCCAAATGAATAGACAATTTGGATGGAACACATCCATCATGCCATAAAGCAATCCCCAAAAATGGTTGGACAGTATAGATACAACACATGCATCATGGTGGGTTCCACCGTCCAAGGTCTGGACGGTGTGGATCCACACTACATGGACAACTGGGGGGGGGGGATACATCAGAGTGCTGCTGCTGCACGTGCAGCAGCATCTGGCAGCAGCAGCTGGCCCACCATCAAAACAGATGGATGGTGGGGATATTAGCGGTGGGTTCCACCCGCCCAGTGTGTTGGACGATATTGATATACCTCGCATACATCATGTGGGCCACACTAGTCCAGATGGACGACGTGGAATACAAAACATACATCATGGTGGGATCCCCACACCCAGTCTAGATGGAATGGATGGACGGTGAAACACATACATCACGATGGGTCACCCAGATAAGCGGTGGATATTCAACATATCCATCAGGGTGGGGGTCACGTGGTGTGGCCCACCATGAAATATATATTATATATATGTATATATACACACATACGTCTGGCGGGTCCCACATGGGTGTGGCCCACCAAGATATTACATACATAAATATTATTTATTTTTATTTATTATTATTTTTTTTAAAGAGGCTGCTGGCGTCCAGGCCCTGGCCGGACGGCCTAGATGCAAGATACATGCATCATGTGGGTCACACCGTGTAGGAGGCTAGACGGTGTGGATAAATCATATGCATCATAGTGGCCCCATGTCCAGTGGGCCACACGTTTGGATCAAGCTGATTCTTATGTTTCCCTTCATTTGGGGCCTACAAAAAGGCAGCAATAAGGTGGCCTCACAATCGGACGGTCAGGATCATCTTGCATCGTGGTGGGCCATAAGGCATCACAAAGCGAGAGAGAGAGAGAGAGAGAGAGAGAGAGAGAGAGAGAGAGAGAGAGACGTGAAGAGAAGGGACCCCGCCACTATTAGGCCCTCCCTTATACAATGCATACATCAAGTAGGCCCAACAACAAGTGGGCCCTTAAAATAAAAATCAATGGTGGATCACCCACCTATTGGCCTTCTTCTTGGTCCCTTGGAATGCTAATCACCTAAGCTCCTTGGCTTCGATCGTGATGGAGGATAATGAAGATTGGACGGCTAAGGTGAGAGATTGGGGTAGGGAAGTGGGCCACACTTGGGTTTGGCTTGGGTAGCTTGGACATTGGATGCTCTCCTTGGGAGCTTAAGAGTGAAGAGAGAAATGAGGGAGAGAGAGAGAAGTGATGGGATGAAAAGATATGGAGTGATGGGTGATGGGTGGAGTGATGGAGTTGTAAGAAAGGGATGGGTGGAGAGAGAGAGAGAGAGTTGACTTTGGGAATGGGAGAGATATGGGTTGCTTGTACTTGACTTGTACTTGTGATAGGATGTGTACCTTGATTGATTGATGTAACGTGTTGTAGAGATTCTCTCAGAATTTATAACGCGTGGCGTCTCTTTGGAATGTACGCAGGCCTACAACACCTAGCCAGGGTATCGCATTGGCACGTGGGACGAGGCATTGGAACCGCGGTGACGGCGTGGTTGCTAACGTACAAGTTTCAGGTCAAGTCGACTTTGATATATAGCATGCGACTTAGGGTCACGCGCAAACGCAGATTACAGCTCGCGGGTTGCTGGAATTCGACCGGGAGGACCATGGAAGCCTACGGAATAGTACGGACTATGATATGGGCCTTACATCCCGTGTCCAATTCAATCGTTGAGGTAAGTGCTTGGGTCGTTTACCCACTTTTTAAATGTCAGGCCCATCAAATGGACTCTGTCTTAACGTATATGTTAATATTCATGTTATTTTTTCATTTTGCCAGAAAGTGGGACCCACCTGTTCCTGCTACCTAGTGTGGTCTACGTAAGGTCCACCTAGATGTGCATATGATTCGTATATATGGGTCTCATAGTGGTGGAAGTTTATTCGATAACTGGAATTCCATGTTTTCTTTTCCCTCTCCATTTACTTGTTCTTGGGTTTTAGTGGATATGTAAAGCTCGGTAGGCCAACCATGAGCTGGCTAACCTTATAGATGGAGTTGATCACTTACTTGGACCATACTTATGTATTTACAAAGAAAAAAAATGAAATGAGTAGTCACTATCAAAGACATGCAGAGAGGCTGTCTACATTATCAATAGTGTGAGAAAAATTTGTCACTCGTGGACCCACCTTGAAGTATGTGGTTAATCCAAACCGTCCATCTTCCTTGTTGGATCATTTTATGGTTGAAAACCAAATATGGGGTAGATTTGTACGTCAAGTGGGCCATACCGTAGGAAATAGTGGTGAGGGTGACGCTCATCATTGAAACCTCCCTAGAGTTGTACTATGGCATTTATTTCCATGCTAGTAGGTTTCCGTGCACGGTGAGAACACAAAACCAAAGAGGTGACCCCACTCATAAGACTCACTTGTTCTATGTGTGGCATCTGATCCATCTATCGGTTTTGCTTGACCATTTTAAGCCTTACTCCCAATAATAGGCCTAACCCTGATCTTGGATGGGCCACACCATGAGAATTAGTTAGGACAAGGATGTAGAGCATTGAAAACTAACTACTGTGGCATTTATTGTCTGTATGCCATATTTATGAGATGACGTAAGCTTGAAAGTGACATCCTAGACAATAGCGGGTCCACTCATGGACCTATCTGGATATATATCGTTTGATCCATACAATCCGTACTTTTTAACAGATAACTCTAAGCTTAGGAGCCAAACTCTGAGGGAGATCTAGATCGTAGGTGGACCACACTATAAAAAGAATTGGTGACGGCGATGACCACCGTTCACCCGTGTGGTGCCCACCTCGATGTATGCGTTTAATCCTCACCGCCCATCTATTTCTCCAAATTATTTTAGGGTGTGAACTTCAAGATGAGCTAGACCCAAATTCAGGTGGGCCACACCAAAAGCCAAATGGACAATCGTCCATCCTTAAAACCTTCCCTGTCCAGTGTGCGTATATATATATATATATATATATATATAATATAATATAATATAATATATAATCTTATATAAAGTAGAGGGAAAGAGAGAGAACATCCTCCCTGGATGTCAGCGTCCAGAGAGGGACGTCCAATACCTTAAACTATTCAACGGGAGGTAGGACCCGGTGTGGGCCCCACCATGATATATATGCTCTATATAAGCTGTTCATTCATTTTGGATGGGCTGTCTTAGACATTGTTATCAAGAATGGAATATATCCGAGCCTCATATAGGCCACACCAGTAGGTACGGTAAGATTGAAAGTTCAACGTTGAAACCTTCCTAAGGGCCACCTTGTTCGTACAACCCCCACGGTAGAAGAAAGTAATATACAATATCATCTTGATCCAGTACTCTTGTGAGCCCCACCTTTAGATCAGTACCAATTAAATGGCTACGTTTAATATTCTCAGGGTTGTAGTGTGATTTGACATCCAACCTGTTCAGCAGGTTGACACCGACTTGTATAAGTGGAAATCACATATATTAGCACGTTTCAACTATTGTATGTGTTTCTATCTACATTGATTAACCGTGGAACCCATGTAACATGTGTAATATCCACCCCATCCATCCCTTTTGTCCTGTCATTATAAGATTGGAGCCCGAAATTAGAATATAACCAGATCTTTGGTGGACCACATCAAAGAAAATAGCAGGGACAATGATGTTCACTGTTGAAAATTCCCAAGGGCTCCACCTGAATGATTGATTGTCATTCAACCTGGTGACAAGGTCACTCAGGTATGGACATGATCAAACCTCAAATCTAGGGAAGATTTAAGGCTCTAGCAGAACCTACTCCCTGTTGATAAGGTCAGAGAGACCTGTATAGAAGAAAATCACAAATGTTAGCTTGATGCAAAACATGACCATTGGTCACTGGAATCCACTGTGATGTATATGTTTGATCTAAACCGTATATTTGTTTTACTAGCTCACTTTATGCACACAGACCCAAGTAGAGTGCCAGTGCAAGTCTTAAGCGGGCCATGCCACATGAATATGAATATTTAAATTTCTACTAGGACTGCCATTTGGGTCCATGGTCTTTATCTTAAGCTATTTAATGTTGATTATCGCATATATTGTGCAACCTCCATGAATGAGAATATGTGTGTACCAAGAATTTAGCAACATGCTATTACACTTGGTCCTGATAAGGTCGACACTAATAATATGCTTAGTATAAGACATATCATGATCATTCATATACTACATGCATCATCTATATGCATGTTATGAATTTCGATTGATCATAACATACGCTTTTCAGATTGATATACTTAGGGGACCCGTATGAGATAGGGTCGCCCGCATGATCATCATATGATTTGATGCATGACTTGAAAGTGTGATTCATGCATAACGCATTATGTGTGGCACGTTGCATCTACTCCCTATCGACATTAGGGAAGTAGTTCTGCAGTCGGGATTGGCTGGCGTATATGAGTATGGACACCGGAAACTATTGAGGTTACAGGGCATCATAGTCGTCCTTGGGTGAAAGTCCCTAAATCCTATGGTACCAGTAGGATGCTCAAATGTTTAGACCGAGTGGATTCATGAGCGCATGAGGGCTGGATACTGGTAAGCTACGTCTCCCACTGCATTGAGGTCAATTAAAAGGGGGTTTGACCTTACCCGCTCGGGTGAAGAGGGCTATATGCTAGGTTGAGTTTGACCAGCTCATGAAATGGGTTCGCTATCGGTGAGCCGGGCGTATTTATGTATACCACTGACGAGGCAGATAGTGAGGTCTCTTGCACTCGCTTGGTCTTGCGCCCGATGGGCAGCAAACGGTGTCAGAAGTGTACTAGATCCTGGTGATGATCCAATTGTGAACTATTATGAGATGTGACTAGACATTAGGATTGACAGGTGACATATGGTAACCATACATTCATGTAGCACTTGAGATTATAATTGCGTAAGTATAATTAAGTGTTATACAATCATGGGCCCTATCCCCAGTAGGTATGGGACTATTCGGAATTAGGAGTCTATCTTCCTGGAATTACTTTACATGTTAGGTAAGGAACTAACATGTGTTGTAACCCTGGGTGCGAAGCCCCTACTGGCATATGACACTATGCACTATGACTTGTTCCTTCATCATGAATTTTTATATTGCATTACTGTATGTGGCATTTGGCTCGATAGGCTTTTTACTTTGTATAACCTTGGTATGACCGTTAACATTCATGACTTGGCAGCATAGCTCTTCATCATTTCCACATACTCTGATATTGTTATACTTGTCATACCTATTGTGCATGCACACATGCACTCTCTAAGCTTCGTAGTAAGCTTACGCACATTGTTTACGTGCAGGTTATGCTAAACAACAACAGTAGTGATGTAGAGTACATGCTTGACCCTTTTGAGTTTTTATATATGTATTATATTTTCCTTTCTAGTATTGTACTCAAATCCTTTTATAATGGATATATGTGATGATGTTTGGCTTATGGTACATTCATGGTTATGCTTTTCCTTTAAAAAAAACCCTGAAAATGCTCCTTGTGGGATTCTAATTTCGGAACTTAGTGTAAGCTAGGAATCAAAATTGGGGTGTCATGGAGGCTGTTAGCACCGGATTCGGTTTACGGCGAATGAGCTCCGAAAATTGGATTTGGGGCATGACAGAAGTTGTTATCAAAGCAAAATCTGGGAATACATATTAATAACTTCGTACATCCACTATTAACCTTAGATTAGCCATGTTTCGCAACGTGATCGTTGCGAACTTAGAATCATTAGAATCCCTGTTTGAAAGGACTTAGAAAATTACTTTTAGAGTTCCCGATTTGCAAACTTATTTTAAATCAGCGTTTCCATTTAAGAACTTAGAAACTTCTGAACATAGCTCACTGGTGTTTACATTTAAGAGTAACTTAATGCTAAGTGGTTCATGTCCTTTCTATAGGACATGACACCCAGGAGAGCCACAAGTAGGCCACTGTATAGTGCTGGTACATCCCAGTCAACACCAACTCCAACCATGACCGCAGAGCAGTTCTAGCAAATGCTACACGCGATGAATTTTTTGGTAGACCACCAAGGGAGACGATAAACTAATACACCTGCCCTTTTCGAACAAGATTGTGCCCGTTCTTTACTGAAGGATTTCAGACGGATGGATCCTCCACATTTTTAGGGTGACCCGAACCCGACAATCATAGAGAGATGGAGATCTGAGGCAGAGAAGATTTCACTACAATACAATGCATGTCTGAGCAGTGAGTTCCTCTCACCGTCTTCCTTCTTCAAGGAGAGGCGGAACATTGGTGGGCATCAGTAACCCGAGCAACAAGCCCAGACTTTGAGTGGACGTGGGAGGAGTTTCTAGACCGATTTGACCAGAAGTTTGACCCTAAACATGTTCAGGAGTAGCGTGCTCTGGAATTCGAGACCCTAGTGCAAGGAGGCATGACAGTAGCTCAGTATGAGGCACGCTTTATTGAGTTATCCTGGTACGCGCCGTACCTAGTCACTAACTTGCGAAGGAGAGCTCGTAGATTCGAGTGAGGGCTACGTCCTAGATAACGATCCCGAGTCATTGGATTTTAGCTTCCCACACTAGAGGAGGTGGTGGAGCGGGCACAGATTCATGAGACCGACTGGGCGGAGTCGCAGAGAGCTCGAGAGCAGGGCAATGATAGGAAGGGCAAGAGGAAAATAACCACCATCATTTTTCAGTAATGGAAGACTCAACCAATATCAAGGGCTACAAACTGTCCTTTCTTCAGGGCACTGACAACACCATTAGCACCCCCAGCTTAGCAACAACATCAACTCCTCGGCACTTGTTTTGAGCATGGAGAGGTTGGGCATCGTAGGTAAGATTGCCCCCACCTTCAGTAAAAATAACGACAGTCGTATCAGTCACCACGATCTCAACAACAGCAACAACAGAGACAACAATATCAACCACCGAGACCACAACCACAATAACAATACCTGCCACCGAGACCTCCCCCATAACAGCCGAGACAGTAGTATAGGCCACAACAACGACCGTAAAGGGAACAGGTACCTTCCCAGCAGGTCCAGGGTAGGTTCTACGCATCCCAACAAGATCCCCAGGCACCAAGAGGAGTTGTCGAGGGTGCAGTTCTTGTCTCTGCATGCATAACACATGTTTTGTTTGACCCTGGTGCATCCCATTCTTTTGTTTCTAAGATTTTTTGTCAATCTATTGGTTTGCTGTTAGAGCCCATGTGTGAAGGTTTGTCAGTATGGACACCCTTGGGAAAGACTATAGTATTAAGTTTATTTTGCCTGTCTTGCCTCGTCTTGATAGGAGAAACTTTCTTACCTACTGATTTATTTATCTTACCGATGATGTAGTTCGATGTTATTGTAGGCATAGACTGGTTGGCCGAGTACTATGCAGTATTAGACAGCTTTGTAAGGACAGTCACTTTCCATATACCCGACCTACCATAGTTTAAATTTGTAGCAGAACCTAGTGGAGAATATTTGTTAGCCCTAATGTCTTCTGTTATAGAGGAGCTGATTGCCTTAAGCATCGACTAGTTGCCGGTCGTTTACGATTTTTTAGATGTATTTCAAGATATTCCAGGGTTACCACCTCATCGGCACATTGAGTTTCAAATAGATCTTGTGCCCGGTACAACGCTTATCTTAAAGGCCCCGTACCGCATGACACCGTTAGAGTTATGAGAGCTACAAAAGTAGTTGGATGAATTGCGCAAGTTAGGTTTTATCTGTCTGAGTAGTTCACCATGGGGAGCGCCATTACTCTTCGTGAAGAAGGATGGTTCATTGAGACTCTGGGTAGATTATCGCGAACTCAATAAGGTCACAATTAACAATAAATACCCGCTTCCAAGGATTGATGACTTGTTCGACCAGCTGTAGGAGGTGCAATTCTTTTCAAAGATAGACCTGCGGTCCAATTATCAATAAGTTCGTGTTCAGGAGGAAGATATTCCGAAGACAACCTTCAGGATGCACTATGGTTATTTTGAGTTCCACGTTATGTCCTTAGGACTAACTAATGCGCCTGTAGTATTCATGCAAATGATGAATGAGGTATTCCGCCCGTACCTTGACTAGTTTGTTGTAGTATTCATCGATGACATTTTGATCTATTCGAGGACCCGAGAGGAGCATGCGCAGCATCTAAAGATCACTGTACAAACTTTCCGTATACACCAGCTTTATGCGAAGTAGGAGAAGTGTGAGTTTTGGCAGGAGGAAGTGAAGTTTCTTGGTCACGTGGTGATGAGGTAGGGAGTAGCAGTGGATCCGATGAAGATTGATGCTGTGCATATGTGGGGCCAACCCATGAATGCATCCGAGATTTAGAGTTTTCTAGGGTTAGCATATTATTATCGTCGCTTCATTGAGGGCTTCTCTCGCATTGCAACCTCGTTGACCAAATTAACCCGGAAAGGCGTTAAGTTTGTTTGGAGTGATGCTTGTGAGCGGACATTTATAGAGTTGAAGGATCGATTAACATCTGCACCAGTTCTCACTCTTCCCTTTAGGAGTGAGGTATTTGTGGTTTTTATGGATGCCTCACTTATTGGTTTGGGTGCTGTCCTGATGCAGCATGGTAAACCTATAGCCTTCGCATCTCACCAGCTCAAGGTTCACGAGCAGAATTACCCCACGCGTGACTTAGAGTTAGCAGCTATTGTCTTTGCACTAAAGGTGTGGAGACACTATCTATATGGGGTCAAATTCAAGCTCTTTTCTGACTATAAGAGCCTGAAGTACCTTTTCTCGCAGGCTGAGTTAAACATGAGACAAAGGCATTGGATGGAACTCCTACAGGATTATAATTTTGATATTCATTACCACCCCGGCAAGGCTAACGCAGTAGCAGATGCCCTTAGCCACTAGCCACAGGGCCTAGTGGCATATATGATGGTCCAAGAGTGGAGGATGCTTGAGGATGTTGTTGAGTTTGACTTCGATGTGAACATGCGGTCTTCCATTGGATAGTTGTCCAGTTTGTCGATTCAACCCTCTCTTATAGTTAGGGTGATTGAGGCTCAACAGGCAGATTAGGTATTGTAGGATTACCGAACAGAGGCTAGGTCAGATGGTCAGACAGACTGGCAGATTGGATTAGATGGTGGACTTCGTTTCAAAGGTCGATTGTGTGTCCCAAATATTCCTGAGTTATGAATGAGGCACACCGATCGAGCTTATGAATGAGGCACACCGATCGAGGTTCACAATTCACCTAAGCTCTAGTAAGATGTATCGTGATATGAGGAGGTAATATTTTTGGGCTGGAATGAAGAGGCAAATTGCCAGTTTTGTATCAGAATGTGACACTTACTAGCGTGTCAAGGCCAATCATCGGAAACCTCTAGGTTGCTTGCAGCCATTTAGTGTTTCATCATGGAAATGGGAGCACATTACCACAGACTTTATTATGGGCTTACCGAGGACTTAGTGCGGTCGTGATGCCATCTGGGTTGTTGTTGATCATTTGACAAAGCACATTTTCTTGCAATACGTGCAACCTGGCCATTAGACCGACTTGCAAAGTTATTTATAAAAGAGATTGTGAGACTGCATGGTGTTCTGGTTTCAATCATTTCTGACCAAGATCTGAGATTTACATCATAATTTTGGAAGAGTTTTCAGAAATCGATGGGGTCTGCCTTGAAGTTTAGCACTGCATATCATCCTTAGACTGATGGGCAGACTGAGAGGGTCAACTAGATCCTTGAAGACATGTTTCGAGCTTGCGTACTTGATTTTTTAGGTAGTTGGGTTGAGCACCTGCTTTTGGCTGAATTTTCATACAATAATAGCTACCAAGCGACTATTGGTATGACTCCTTTCGAGGTGTTGTATGGCAGACCTTATAGTTCCCTGAGTTGTTGGACTGAGGTGGGAAGCATCATCTCCCAGGTCCTGAGCTTGTGCAAAGGACATCAAAGGCTATAGATATCATCAGACAGAGGATGTGCATAGCTCAGAGTCGACAGAAGAGTTTTGCCGATCGTCGGCGTCGTCCTCTGGAGTTTGTCGTTGGGGATTATGTGTATCTCAAGGTCTCGTGCATGAAGGGAGTGATTCATTTTGGGGCCAAAGGGAAACTTGCCCCAAGGTTCATTGGACCTTTCAATATCATTGGACGCATTGGCGTCGTGGCCTATCGGCTCGCCTTACCACTTCAATTGCCTGGCGTCTACAATATTTTCCATGTTTCCATGTTACGGAAGTGCGGGTTAGGCATGTTTCCTGTAATAGATTGGCAATCGTTGGAGGTTTGTGAGGATGCTTCTTACTCCGAGCAGTCGGTTTGTATCTGTAAGGCCCATATCCTAATCTGTACCATTCCGTAGACTCCCGCGATCCTTCCCGTCAAATTCCAGCAACCTGCGACCTATAATCGACGTTTGCGCATGACCCTAGGTCGTATCCCATAGATTTGAGTCGGCTTAATCCAAGACTTGTACCATTGCGACTGCACCATCACCGCGGTTCCAACGCCATGTCTTGCACACTGATTCGATACCCTGGCCAGGAGATGTGGGCCCGCGTTTATCTCGAAGAAATGCCGTGTATTTTTGAACCCAAGAGAATCTCTACAATCCATCCCATCAATCAATAAATCAATCAATCAAAGTACACAACCCATGCTTTCTTTCTCCCCAAGACAAGCCTCATACCCTAAGTCAACTCTCAAGTCAAGTACATCATCACTCACACCCATCACCTCTCTCTTACAACTACCCTTTCTCTCTCTTTCTCTTCACATTCTCCAAGCAACCAAAGAGGTGCACGTCCAAGCACTTCCAAGGAGAGAAAAGTATGTTGTGTGTGGCCCACTTCCTATCCCAAGATCCATCATCCTAACCTTTTATTTCTCATCGTCTTCCATCAAAGTGAGACACAAGGAGTTTGGTGTTCCATCGGACCAAGAAGATCGAACGGTGGGTATGGATCTCACTTTGGACCCTTGATATGGCCAATGGTCCACCTTGATTCTCATGATCATTCCATGATGAGGCCATTCTCCATGGACCCCATCATGATGTTTATTTTCCTTACGTGAATAGGGTCATCTAGACCTTATATTTTGGTGGAGAAAGGATTCTCCACCGTTGATTTTGATCGGTGGGCCCACGTGTAATTGGACCCCCTTGATGTATATTGTGATGTATGGAAGGGAGGGCCCATAGTGCCAGGTTCCCTCCATCACTCGATCTTCCTCTCTTTCTCTCTCTCTTTTTCCCTTTTCGATGGCCCCATGATGTATGTAACTTATCCATGTCGTCCACCTTCGTGGGACCCACTTGATGGACGTGTTGATCTACACCGTCCATGCCATGTGGGCCCAACCTTAATAGTGATGGGAAAACACAAATATCAGATTGATCCAAATCAAGTGGGCCATGTCCATGTGGGACCCACCTTGATGAAATATATTCACACCGTCCGTCCAGCGTCCTTGGACGTTGGACGTGGTTTAGTGAAGTTTGAATAGACAATGGGATGTACTAACAACAAATATATATATATATATATATATATATATATCAGCTTGATTTAAGGCTTTTGGGTGGGCCGCTCATACAGGCCCTACCTTGATGTATAGGTCTGATCCACACCGTCCATCACTTTCCCTAGCTCATTTTCGGCGTCGAGCCGAAAAATGAAGCTAATCCGATTATCTGGCGGGCCATATCATAGAAAATAGTAATTTTCATCGGTTAAATCTGCTATGGCCCACTTTAATTTTTCTACACACCAAAACATGCTGAATATTGGGCTTGTTTGGTCTGTCTTGAGCCATAGAATACAATAGATGGAGCGGATCCTCCTGATGCGGGCCCCACTTAGGCAAAACCTTTGAAAAATAAAAATAAAAATAAAAAAAATATAGGTTGTAGTAGGCGCTGCTGTTGCTCGTCCAGAGGACGCTGCAGCGTCCTGCTGCTGTGTTGCTGGGAGAGGCAGGGACTGTGGGTCCCAGCCGCTGGCCCCACCATGAAGTAAGTGTTTTATCTATACCATCCACTGTTTGGACGGTGGGGCCCATCATGATGCATACTGTCCAACCATTTTGAGAAATCATTTTATGGTATGAGGTAAAGAATGAGTCAGATCTAAAGTTCAAGTGGACCCCACCATTGAAATAGTGGACAGTGACATCCACGGTTCCAACTTCTAAGGGCCACAGTAGTTCCCAATTAAGTTGATATTTTGTCTTCACTTTATCTATCACTATGTTAACTTATGATTAGGTTGGATCTCAAATACATCACGGCGGGCCACACCATGATGTGTCCAACCATTGATCAGGTAGACCACATCGCGAAAATAGTGGGATTTGAACGTCTATCATTGAAACCCAATTGGGTCACAGAAGTTTTGGATCAATAGGAATTTGTTTTCCCTCTTAATCCAGGTCTTTAAGACCTTATGATTAGATTGGGTGAAAAATAAACTTTATGGTGGGCCCTGTGATTTGTTTAACAGTGAAAATTATTATCTCCACTGCTATTTGTGGTATGGTTCAAATGATCGTTTAATATGATTCTTTTTTTTGGGATGTATGAGGCTCACCTTGATATATATGTGGCCCATGTGATACGACCCATTAGATGTATTGGAGGCCCATGGTTGAGGCCCAATGAGATGTACATAAGGTCCATTGCAATGTGTGATTCCATCATGGTTTATGTAATGATGTTTATGGCGGGCTATGCCTTGGGAGCAATGATGGTTTGACGTCCACATTATAAGGATAATAGTGGTTAAATGTCAGCATTGTAACTTTCCCTAGGGCCCATTAATAGGCCCATACTTGTGTGTAGGCCGTGTAGGCCCATCTTCATTGTGAGGATAGTTCATCACCATATAACATGCATAGTATAATTCCATGACTCATGCCATTCGCATCATATGTATGCTTGATATGAGTAGTGACTGATCATAACATATGCCATTGGACAGATTATTTGTGGGACTCACTGATAGGAGTTACCCACATGAGCGCGCGGTACGCGCAGGATTACTGCATGACTGGATGGTGTGACTCATGCATCTCGCATATGTGTGACATGATTATTGTACACCCTAGCTACATCAGGGCCGTGACCTCCTTAGGCACATCGTGGATGGCCGAATTGGATACTAGAAATTTTGGCTCTAGCACTGTAGGCACATAGGATGTCCTTGGGTGAAAATCCAATAACCTTTTTGGTACTAGGAGATGCTCCAATGTTTAGACCGAGTGGATACACGAGAGTAGGAGTGCCGAATACCAGTAGGCCTCGTCTCCCACTGTGTCATGGTCAGTTGAAAGGGGGTGTGGCCTTATTCACCTGGGTGAGGGGGTTGTAAGCTAGGCTGAGTTTGACCAGCTCGCAAATGGGTCCACTATCGACGAGCCAGGTAGATATTGACAGACTACACTGGTCAGGCGGATAATGTGGTCTCTTTCACTCGCTGGGCTGTACGGCTAGGGAGGCGACAGTCAGTGTGAAGTGTACTAGACCGCGGTGACATCCTAGAGGGGAACTATACTAATATATATACTTAATGAGGACTAACATACTTGTATTACATCTCACATATAACATTTGGCTTCATAGACCTCGCATCGTATGGCCTTGGTATGGCCGATAACTTTCATGTCTTGTATTGCATAGCCTTGGTACGGCTGATAGTTTTCATGGACTTACCAACATTTTTGCACATTACTCTGATACTGTATACTTGGCACTTGCCTTACGCGCACATTTACACCACCCTCTAAGCTTTTGTAAGCTTATGCACGACCGTTGCGTGCAGTGCCTTACGCGCACATTTACACCACCCTCTAAGCTTTTGTAAGCTTATGCACGACCGTTGCGTGCAGGTGACGTTGGATCGCAGCAGCACTGAGGTAGGAGCGCGCATCAGATTATTTTGGAGCCTTTTGATCACCTTGTATTTCCCTTTCTGCATTGTACTTAAAGTTTTTGATATAGTGGACATGTGGTGATGTTGTTTTGTGACTTGGTTATGCTCCATTACAAAAAAAAATTGATACTGAAAATCCTCCTTGTAGGATCGGAATCTGGCATATGAGTTCCGGGAGCAGAGATGGGGCACTATGGAGGCTGTTGGTGACGGATTCGGTGATCAAAAATTTTGTGAGCTTATTTTTCGAGTTTGGGGGGTGATAATATCCTTGATTGAAAAGAGTAGGTCCTCCGGACCAAGGTCATTCCATTGGTAAAGGTTCAATGGAGTCATCATAGTACCGAAGAGGCATCTTGGGAGTGAGAGGCTGAGATTTGCGAGCGTTATCCCCATCCTTTTGAGGTTTGATAATATCATTATAATTTTTTTTAAAAATATATATATCTAGTGAAGTGTTTCCTTCTCTTACGAGCTTCGGTTAGTTTATTGCAAATTTCGAGCATGAAATTTTTGTAAGGAGGGGAGAGTTCTGAGACCCGTACCCTAAAAGACTATTTGAGCACCTAATTTTCGGTATCGGCACACTTTGGATAGATCAGATCAATGAGTTATGATCAAACACTCTGTTTTAATACATTAATGATCTAGGACCTATACCCAATTGACCACACAGACACTGTGATTCCAACGCCGCGCGACATGTTCCATTTTGATGGCTAGATCGAAAGATGTATGCCCCATTAGAATCAATGAATGGCATGCACCGTACATGTGTGCACACGTGACGTGGGGCCTACTTAGTATAAAATATCTGGAATAGCAAAAAGTCACTTTTAAATAAAAAAATATATCTAACGCATTTACACCTCACCCTTATCGCACCATGCCTATCTCACGTCTTGTCGCCTCTATATTCAAAGATGACCATGCCGTGCTCATGTATAAAATCATCTCCCATCCATCTCAACGAGTGCGTGAAAGAAATCGAAAGGAAAAAAATGATACAAAGAAAGAAAATATATAGTTAAACGAGAGATTATAGGAGATTAGGAAGAAGGAAAGGCAATCTCAACCGTTCATATATATCCGGTGTCCAAATCAACCATTGAGGTGAGTGCACGGGTTGTTTACCCACCTTTTTTTTTAATGTCAGGCCCATCAAATGGACTCCGTCTTGACGTATATGTTAATATTCATGTTATTTTTTCATTTTGCCAAAAGGTGGGACCCACCTGTTCATGCTACCTAGTGTGGTCAATGTATGGTCCACCTAGATGCGCCTATGATTCATATATATGAGTCCCATAGTGGTGGAAGTTTATTCGATGGCTGGAATTCCATGTTTTCTTTTCCCTCATCATTTACTTGTTCTTGAGTTTTAATGGATATGTAAAGCTCGGTAGGCCGACCATGAGCTGGCCAACCTTATAGACGGAGTTGATCACTTACATGGACCCTAGTTATGTATTTACAAAGAAAAAAAAAATGAAATGAGTAGTCACTATCAAAGACATGCAGAGAGGCTGTCTATGTTGTCAACGCTGTGAGAAAAAATTGCCACTCGCGAACCCACCTTGAAGTATGTGGTTAATCCAAACCGTCCATCTTCCTTGTCCGATCATTTTAGAGTCAAAACCAAAAATGGGGTAGATTCGGACCTCAAGCAGGCCATACTGTAGGAAACAGTGGTGAGGGTGACGCTCACTGTTGAAACGTTCCCAGAGATGTACTATGGCATTTATTTCCATGCTAGTAGGTTTCTGTGCGCGACACAAAACCAAAGAGGCCGGTGACTCCACTCATAATACTCACTTGTTGTATGTGTGGCATCTGAACCATCTATCGGTTTTGCTTGACCATTTTAGGCCTTACTCCCGATAATATACATACATACATACATACATACATACATACATATATATATATATATATATATATATATATATATAAAGTAAAGGGAGAGAGAAAGAACATCCTTTCTAGATGTCAGCATTCTCTGGATGTCAGCGTCCAGAGAGGGACGTCTAATCCCTTAAACTATGCAATGGGAGGTGGGACCCGGTGTGGGCCCCACCATGATATATATGTTCTATCCAAGCCGTTCTTTCTTTTTGGACGAGCTGTCTTAAACATTGTTATTAATAATGGGATATATCCAAGCCTCATATAGGCCACACAAGTAGGTACGGTGAGATTGAAAGTTCAACGTTAAAACCTTCCTAAGGGCCACCTTGTTCGGACAACCCCCACCGTAGAAGAAAGTAATATACAAATATCATCTTGATCCAGTACTCCTGTGAGCGCCACCTCTAGATCCGTGGTAATTAAATGGCTACATTGAATATTCTCGGGGCTGTAGTGTGATTTGACATCCAACCTGTTCAGCAGGTTGACATCGACTTGTAGAAGTGGAAATCACATATATTAGCATGTTTCAATAGGTGTATGTGTTGTTATCTCAATTGATTAACTGTGGAACCCATATAACATGTGTAATATCCACACCGTCAATCTCTTTTGCCCTATCATTTTAAGATTGGAGCTTGAAATTAGAATATAATCGAATCTTTGGTGGACCACATCAAGGAAAATAGTGGGGACAATGATGTTCACTGTTGAAATTTCCTAAGGGTTCTACCATAATGATTGATTGTCATTCAACCTAGTGACAAGGTCACCTAGGTATGGACATGACCAAACCCCGAATCCGGGGAAGATCTAAGGTTCTAGCAAAACCTACACCCTGTTGATAAGGTCAGATAGACCTGTATAGAAGAAAATCACAAATGTTAGCTAGATGCAAAACATGACCATTGGTCACTGGAATCCACTGTGACATATATGTTTTATCTAAACTGTACATCTGTTTTACTAGATCACTTTATGCACACAGACCCAAGTAGGGTACCAATGCAAGTCTTAAGTGGGCCATGCCACATGAATATTTAAATTTCTACTAGGATTGCCATTTGGGTCCACGGTCTTTATCTTAAGCTATTTAATGTTGATTATCACATTTTTTATGCAACCTCCATGAATGAGAAAATGTGTGTACCAAAAATTTGGCAACATGCTATTATACTTGACCCTGATAAGGTTGACACTAATAATATGCATGACCCGAAAATTTTGTGCTAATCTTTCCTTAGTAGTTGTTTTTGGGGTAATTAGCGCTATACTTGATTGCTTGTGAAATTTGCATCATTCACTTTAAATTGATCCGCATGACTCAAAACCCGTAGCATTAGTTAGCGCTATGTTACTCTAAAATTTGGGATTCATCGCTAAATCCAGTTGTTCTGGAGAATTTTTGGAAGTTCTGGATCGGACCTGGATCGCGCGTCGAAAGTCCGATAGCGATGATCTTAGGCTGTTGCGGTCACCATGTTGGGCTTGACCATCACCTCAAAAATCAAGTCCATGTGATGTTCTGGGTCGATTTGATTGAGTTCGGAGTAAAGAGTGTGAGAACGGTTGGAAATTTAATAAGAGTTTATGAAATCTGAGTCATGTCGCTTGCGCGACGATTTAAGTAATCTGACCGTTGGATTCTGATCCAATTTCACCCTCTGATCAGGGAAGGTAGCCCAGGCATGTCCTTGTGCTTGTGGACCGATCGAGATTCAATGACCGTTGAATTAAGTGTGGTCCACCATGGCTGATCTGAAGATCCGGTCGGTACGAAAACTTAGCTTGACCTAGATCCATGGTCAATGAGCTTAAGTCCGACCTTTTGTGGTAATAGGCCCACTGGAAGTGCTTCATTGGATCGTGAGAGGCCGGTTTTGGTTATACCCTAAGTATACCTTGGC
Organism: Magnolia sinica; assembly: GCF_029962835.1. Taxonomy (NCBI): domain Eukaryota; kingdom Viridiplantae; phylum Streptophyta; class Magnoliopsida; order Magnoliales; family Magnoliaceae; genus Magnolia; species Magnolia sinica. Next base: position 51,797,721 of record NC_080580.1, read on the forward strand.
CCTGGGGTTATTTTCTTCAATGTTAGGCCTATTTATAGACCTTAAAACCCTAGCTCTCTTTTCCATACGAATTTCCTAACCCTAGCTAAGAAAGAGAGAGAAAGTGAGAGAGAAGTTGGTGAATCATCTTAGATTCTTTCCTATTCTTCTTCATCCTTAAACCTTCACTTTAGAATCGTTATTCCGGCGATTCTGAGTTCATCTTTGGGTAAGTTAACCTAACCCTAATCTGTGTTAGAGCTTAGAATAGTCCTTGTATTGTTGTAGCTCATTTCTATTCGTGCCTTTAAGTTATCCTGTCACCGTTGACAAAGACAAATCGTCTAAATCAGTTCGGTGTTTCTTTTCTGGCTTAAGGTGCGGACTTTAATCGTATAGGTTATGGTTTTCAAAGCTTCCAATGCCAGTGAATGGTTTATTCTTGCTATGGATGCGTTTTCACATGTCAAATGTTATGTTTATTCTGCGTTCCTGATATGCATGTGTTATATTGAGATTTGTGTATTCTATGTGTATGTATAAAGCACCGTATGCGTATAAAATATGAATATTTGATTGCCATGATTATTTGTCGTGTATATATGCTAGATGTATGTATGATAACTCCTTGGCAAAAGGAATTGTCCAAATGTGTGTATTTCAACATACGTCATGTATGTTGTACTATGTATTCTAAGTGTTTGTAAAAATGTCTGAATGATCTAAAGTGTGATATATCAACCTAGTAGGGGCGTTGAGAAGCGATTCTCAACTCTCCCACTAGTGTGTATGATTTCCTTCATGTAAGTTACATTCCTTGTTGTTTAAGTTCAAGCATTATGTATGCTTACATTCATGTTAAGTTGATATTCTTCAAGACTCATATGTTACATGGTTGAAGTTGTTGTTCCATTACTGTTCTACATTCAATACGAATATCTATTGTAGTGTAATGTGTTTGGGACTATGAATAGTCTAGGAAATCGGTAATCGGCCTTAAGTTCGTGGCTGAGATTGCTTTCGCCACGAAGGACGGGATTAGACGAACCCGAGTCGTATTAGAGTTGTCGGCAGTGGTTTGGCCACGCGGAGTGTTTGCGCACTTTATGTCATTCAACCCAACGTGCGCTCGTACTAGTCGAGTTCGTCAAGTAACCCGATTGTCCGATGTATGTTCACCATGTATGGACGCTACTGTATGAATTTAGGGTACCGAACTTACCAATGAAATTCTATTAACCATGGTACCTTGATCCGCTAAGACTCATGAGCTGGACATGGTGGTATGGGACACCGTGGTCGAGCTGTCGGCCTACGCCGGGTGACGAGCCTCCCGTAGTGACCAAAGTGAGCAACCAAACTCGTGAGCCGATTATGGTGGTATGGGAACTATATTCATCTTTGTCGGCCTACATTGATTGGTGACGAGCCCTTTGTAGTGACCTCGAGCATGCCTGGATACCGCATTGAGGTGACGAGCCTTGGTGTAGTAACGAAGGTATGATAGGCGTGCATTGATTGGTGACGAGCCCTTTGCTACGACCTACAACCATATGATCGTATGAGATGTCTAGGACTGACGACCCTAGAATGGATCACTGTTTGGATGGTGATATGAGGAAGGTACCTTAGCTTCCCAATCCTGCTGTATGAAAAGGACTAATAACAACTTGGTAATCATGTTCATGCACCGCATTTGCATGTGCTTTGTAGACGTGGCGCACTTTGAGGCGATGTCATGCGTAACGTAAGATGAAGACGCTGAGGGTGTACGCGTGAGGGCACGCATCATTTTGCATACATCCTTGCATTAACAAGAGTACTTAGGACATGTTTAATTGTTCTGCTTTATCATTACTGCTTGATTGAACTGATAACATGTTAACTTGTGCCTTATTGTTCCACTGAGTTGATCACTCACTCCCATGCTTCGGGGCGGTGTTAAACACCCACCGACTCTGTAGGTTCCGATGTTGCAAATGTTGATGCGACTTCCGAGGCAAAGCGGAGATGGATGATGATGAGGCCGCTTTCTCTTATTTTCTGACGGGTTCTAGTGAGCCTCGCTCGATGCGCGGGATGCTGGGACTTCTTTTGGGATTTAAATGATGTAATTTGATACTTGTAATTTTGATAGTAACACTTGTCATATGACCTGGTATGTGTATGTATTTCGTGGATTCGCACATGTACACATATATATTCCTTTAAGTCTTCCGCTTACTTTTTTCACTTATCCCTTAATTATATCTGCGCACTTTGGATTAATCTATTCCATGTTTTATGCACTAATAGAAACAACATACATCCATCATTTAAATATGTTGCATAAGTGATGTTTTGGAACTCGAGCCGAGTTATGCTCGACCCCCAAATTTCGTGGCGTTACAAGTTGGTATCGAGCATGTTTTGGATTAAACCGACCGGGTTATGGTCACACACCGCACGCTTGTCACCACTTTAGTGTATTTGGGTATGAGTCTATCATAGATTGTGTGTTTGTTTTCCATAGCTTCTATCGGCGAAAGTTTCTGAAATCGATCACCGAGATCGAGTCTGTGCTCTCTCACACACAGCGACCCCAAACCTTTCCTAGACCATCTATTAATGAGTCTAGATGGTCTATCTTCCCAAATCAACCCATTATAAGACAAGAAATCTCTGTTTGTATCAGATTTCTACCCGAATGGCCCGATAGGCGTCGAACCAAGCAAAGGGGCCGATCGGGGCATTTTCAGTGGGGCCCAGGGGGGACCCACATCATTTGGAGCATGGGGGACCAGGAGGACCTCGCCCAAATGGCGAGGCATCGCTGGATGGTCCAGAGACCGGCGATGCTATGGCCGGCTCTGCGAGGCCTCGCTGATCAGCGGGCCAGGCTGGGCGGGCCGGCTCGGGCCGACGTTTGTTTAGCCTAGTGTGGCCCACCCTTCCATGGTTTATTGATTAAAACACCTTCTATACCCTACTTCCTTCACAATCCTCCCTCCCAAGCTCTCCTTTTCTTGAAATCCTTCTCAAAACTTCTTCAAATCTTCTCCAAATCTTCTTCTTCCTCCATTTTCGTGCAAACCCTATCCACCCATCTCAAAACCCTCACCCCATTGCTATTTATCTTTTCTTTCCTTTTCATTTGGGCTCTCACATCCTCTTTTGGGCTCTCAAGTGTGTGGGAGCTTCCCATCTTTCCTATTTCTCTCTTTCTCTCATTTCTCATGGCCCTCTTTGAGTTTATCACTGCCATCTTTTCTATTTCCTCCCTTCTTTCTTTGATGGGAAAGAAGAGAGCGCCCGTGGATGAAGCCGGCCTAGCCGCCCAACCCGTGCAAGGAGGCCGAGAGGTGCCGCCGCGAGCACATCCGCCACTCATGAATTTCAGACACAGCGGGACCTCGATCCTCGAGCTCCTATTAGTAGAACCTTGTTGGGAGTTGTCGCATGGACTCTATGAAGGCCGTAGAGTCCTTTTGAGGCTCATGTTGATCCGTGACTCTTTGGTGAGTTTCTGTTGTTGAGCGCCTAGAAGGGGCTGGTTGGTGTCCCTTGTTTGAGGGCGAGTATCGCACGAATGCTAACACTGTTCGAGCCTTTTATGCCAATATTCTTAATCCTTCGCTGGAGCCTCTGCAGTTTAAGATTCCTTGTGGTAGCGGACGAGTGGGTATTGTCAATGTTGCTTTAATATCCCGACTCCTGAATGTGCCACTTGGTGAGGTGCATGCCAGCGAGAAGAATTTGAACAATATGCGCGAGAGGGACTATCGCACCCGGTCCTTGTGTGGTCGTCTGGTCGAGTGACAGCCTAATAGGAGTCTTCTGGCTACCAACATGACAGACGACTTCCGTTTGCTTCACCACATGTGTACGTTCAATGTATATCCAAGGTGGAGCAACCGCAGAGAGTGTACGCGCCTGAGGGTAGATTTTCTGTATCAGGTGGGGCAAGGAGCGAAGTTATGTGTGCCACGTACATCTTGCGTCAGATTATTCTCATCGCTCATTCGACTAGGAGGACCGAGTCGCTTCCTTTTGGCCGCCTCATTTGTAAGCTTGCACATGAGTTTGGCTATAGGCTTGGAGCAGAGAAGCCGGTTCCTCGTTCGTCATCTTAACTGAGACCCTGCGATGGAGATGGTCCTCGTCGACATGCCTCGAGAGTGAGGAATGAGTCCGAGAGCGATGATGAAGAGAGTTATGTCAAGGTGGTGCTAGATTGAGGAAGAAACAGAGCAGACGAGGAAGAGGTTGAGGCACATGATACGAGTGAGAGCTCTCCTCCCGTGGCACTAGAGCAGAGCGCAGACTACCAGAGATGCCCGTATTGCTCGGCTTGAAGAAGGGCAGCCTGTTTTATACGCCAAGATATTATGGATCTTCGAGGCCTCGTGAAGCATAAGTTTAAGAAGGTGACTCGAACTCAAGTCTATCCTGTGTTGCTTGTAGGTAAGGGTGCCCCGCCTCCATCTCCCGATTCTCGACGAGTAGTTGTCGTTATAACCAGCCCTTTGCTTTGTTTATTGTTTCTTTCTGTATGTAGCCACTGTTGGCTTTGTAGTTGGAGTTGTTTGTAGTTGTTTATTGTTACTTAAAGTGTTAGATGTTGTAGTTCACATGCTTTCCTAGTCGTGATTCATGTAATGCTGCACTACTTGTATTGCGACAATTTTGATTAATGGAATGCATGTTGTTTGTCTTTGGAGTTGTGCTGTGAATGTTGTGTGGATGGATTATGTGGACGTAGAATCGATAGGTTGCATCCTCCGTTGAATGTAGGGATGCCTCTTAAGGGTTCAAAGACTTCGGCCCATCTCTCTTTGGTTGAGTCGCTTGCGGGGTTCCTCCCTTGAGTGATAGCCATACGGATCCAGGCGGGCCCGTCTCATGCCGGTGTTGGGCCGACACCTATGGCTCCTCCAGTCACGCCCTCGGTTCCTGAACCGAGCCGTGCACCTTCGTCTGCTCCGCCTACTGGTAGGTTTGAGTAGATGATGTTGTTGATGCAGCAGTAGCAGATTCAGCAGCAGCACCACCAGCAGCAGGAGTTCCTCTCTTCCATGGTTGGCATCTTTGCTCAGTCAGTAGGGGCGACTCCACCTACTTCACCTATGCCTCCATCTGGGAGCGCCAATGCAAGCGGCACTTTTGAGCGATTCCAGCACTTGCGACCTCCTACATTTGTGGGTTCTCATAGACCCGAGGAGGCCGAGTATTAGATCGATCACATCTCTAAGATGCCGAGACCGCTGCTCCGAGGTTGAGCAGGTTGAGCTTGCCTCCTTCATGTTTGAGAAGGAGGCCACATGGTGGGACAAGTGTTCTTCGTACCGCCGAGAAGGTTTTAGTGGTCGTGGCAGGGCGTTTGAGGCATGCTTCCACGAGAAGTATTTCCGGTTACGTCGACATGAGAAGGAGAGTGAGTTCCTTCGCCTCCATCAGGGAGGGTTGTCGGTGAGAGTATGAGAACCGGTTCACCGAGTTGGTCGGTATGTTCCTTTGATTCTGGCGATCACCGATGAGGATGCGGCGCTTTCTGAGGGATTGAGGCCTCGATCCGATCGAAGATTTTTTGTGCTAGCATTTCTTCTTATGCGGAGTTGGTGAGCATGTCCTCGCGAGCAGAGCAGGACGGGACAAGTCGTCCCGCATGCGAGCACCGATGGTTCCTAGGCCGCGACCGGACTTTCAGTCCTGCACCTTTTCTCGCAAGAGGCTGTGAGTCGATTCTCCTCCTAGGCGTTCGGCGCCGCCCGCTGAGAGCTGATCTTCGATGTTCGTATTGTGGGAAGATGGGGCATTTGGACCGTTTTTACTTTTCGCGTATGCGAGCGGTGGTTTTACTCCACCGCAGAGGATTAGCCGTCCGATGCCTCAGGTTATTTCTCCTCCACCTCTTCTATCAGCGCCAGCTCATCCATCCTTCATACCTGCGTACCTGTGCCACCTCGCGCCCATGGTTCCTCCGTCGAATCGCGCAGCAGGCTCGAGTTCATGCGCTCTCAGCTGAAGCGCTATGTCTGACTTGGTGCCGAGATCCTTCGAGGTGACAGCGCACATTGAAGGTATTCCCGTTTCTATGTTGGTGGATACAGGGTCCACTACTTCTCTTATATCTTATGCAGCAGTTAGGCGTTTGGGTTTGAGAACTGTTCCTATGCAAGGAGTGACGCTTACTACCGATACGGGGATTTCCTCTGCTTTGGGCAAGCGTTGTATGGATTGTTTGGTCGATCTAGGGAGTGGATCGATCCTTGTTGATTTCTTTGTCGCACCTCTTTATCATTACGATGTTATTATGGGTATGGATTGGCTCACGAGGATGCGAGCTGAGATTAATTATGAAGCAAGGTCGGTGACCATCCATGGACCTGAGGGCGAGACAGTTACTTTCTCAGTTCAGGTCAGTTACACTCTTCATCTTGATTATTATACTTCTCTGCTGGAGAGTATGGCTGAATCGGCGTTAGTTAGCACGCCGGTAATTCTGGAGTTTGAAGATGTGTTTGAGTCGATTCCTGGATTACCTCCTCAACGTGAGATTGATTTTACTATCAACTTCATGCCTGGTGCGACGCTCATTTCTTTACCCACCTATCGTATGCCTCTGAGTGAAATGGAGGAGTTGAGGAAGGAGATAGATGGTTTGCTGAATTTGGATTTTATTCGGCCTAGTGTGTCTCCTTGGGGAGCACCTATTTTGTTTGTGAAGAAGAAGGATAGTTCCTTGCGATTGTGTATTGATTATCGCAGGCTGAATCTGGTAACTGTGAAGAATAAGTACCCTTTGCCCAGGATTGATGATCTGTTTGATCAATTGAAGGGGGCACGGTACTTCTCAAAGTTGATCTGCAGTCAGGGTATCATCAGTTGCACGTCAAGGATGGGGACGTGCAGAAGACCGCTTTCAGGACTAACTTCGGTCATTATGAGTTCCTTGTGATGTCGTTCGGTCTGATGATCGCACCGGCCGTGTTCATGGATCTGATGAACAGAGTGTTACGGCCATTCTTGTTCCGATTCGTCATTGTCTTTATCGATGACATCTTGATATATTCGGTGAGTCGAGCGGAACACGAGGAGCACTTAAGAGCGGTTTTGGATACTCTCAGGAAGAATCAGCTTTTCGTGCAGTTCAAGAAGTGTGATTTCTGGAAAGAGGAAGTCAAGTTCATAGGACATGTGGTGTCCAAGGAAGGGATAGCTGTCGATCTTGCCAAGGTAGCTGCAGTGCAGGACTGGATCAGTTACTGAGGTAAGGAGTTTTCTGGGTCTTACAGGCTATTATCGACGCTTCATTCAAGACTTCTCGAAGATTGCCAGACCGTTGTTGCAGTTGACACAGAAGAATTTAAAGTTTGCTTGGAATGAGCAGGCGGAGTTAGCTTTTCAGGAGCTGAAGGACAAGTTGACGTCCGCCCCTGTGCTAGTATTGCCAGAGCAAGGGGTTAAGTATATTATATATACTGATGCCTCTCGCGTTGGTCTGGGTTGTGTCCTTATGCAGAAGGACAGGGTGATTGCTTATGCTTCGCGTCAGTTGAGGAAACATGAAAAGAATTACCCTACGCATGACCTGGAGTTAGCAGCTATCATTTTCGCATTAAATCTTTGGAGACATTACCTCTATGCTGAGATGTTCGAGCTCTTTTGCGACCACAAGAGCCTTAAGTATATTTTCACGCAGCGTGATTTGAATATGAGGCAGCGCCGATGGATGGAAACATTGAAGGACTTTAAATTCGATGTTTCTTACCATCCGGGCAAGGCGAACCTTGTGGCAGATGCATTGAGTCGCAAGAAGGCTATTGAGTTTGTGGCTTCGCTGATGATAGCAGAGTGGGATATGTTGGAGTTTGTGCGAGACTTTGAGCAGAAGCTTACGGTGGAAGAACCGTATGAGGTTATCGCACACATTCATGTACATCCCCTTATTGACGAGAAGATCATTGCAGCTCAGGCAGATGATGAGCTTTTGGTGAAGATGAGAAAGTGTGTTGGTACAGATGAGAACTCCGACTGGAGTGTTAATTCTGATGGGGGCCTACGTTTTCGTGGTCAGTTATGTGTTCCTGACATCCCTGACTTACGACGGGAGGTTCTCGAGTTGGCCCATAGTTCTAAGCTTGCGATGCATCCGGGTAGCACGAAGATGTATCAGGATATGAGGAGATCATATTGGTGGGATAATATGAAGGTCCATATTGCTGAGTTTGTTTCTTGTTGTCTCATGTGCCAGCAGGTCAAGGCAGAGCATCGCCGACCTCCTGGGTTGCTGCAACCCATGCCCATAGCAGAATGGAAGTGGGACTTCATCTCTATGGATTTTATTTCTGGGTTGCCGAGAACGAGGAAGGGATATGACTCTATTTGGGTGATCGTCGACCGATTGACGAAGTCGGCTCATTTCTTACCTATCAGAGTCACAAACTCTTCAGACGAGGTGGCTAGGCTGTATATCAAGGAGATAGTACGTCTGTATGGAGTTCCCCTAGAGATTATGTCTGATAGAGACACGCGTTTCACATCTATCTTCTGGACTCGTATTCAGGAAGCGATGGGTGTGAAACTGAAGTTCAGCACCGCGTTTCATCCACAAACAGATGGGCAGATGGAACACGTGAATCAGGTTCTGGAAGACATGTTGCGAGCTTGTGTTTTGGATTTCAAGGACAGTTGGGATGATTGTCTTCAGTATGCAGAGTTCGCGTATAATAACAGTTTCCAGGCGAGTATCAGCATGGCTCCCTATGAGGCGTTGTATTGTCGCCCGTGCAGAGCACCGCATTGCTGGGCAGAAGTTGGCGAGCATAGTTTGGTTGGCCCAGAGTTGGTGCAAGTGACTTCAGAGAAAGTTGACATTATTTGACGTCGACTCCGACAGCGTAGACATAAGAGTTACGCCGATACGAGGGTCGACCGCTTGAGTTTGAGGTTGAGACCATGTTTTTCTCAAGGTCTCTCCTATGAAGGGAGTTCGGCGGTTCGGTAAGAAGGGAAAGCCGACGCCGAGATTTATTGGTCCATTTCTAGTTTTGGATCGAGTGGGAGCGGTAGCATACCGCCGTGCTTTGCCCCCACCTCTTGCGGGCGTGCATAACGTAATTCATGTTTCTATGTTGAAGAAGTCCGTTCCGGATCCTTCGCATATTATCAGTTGGGAGCCAGTGCAGTTGAGTGAGGATGCCACTTATGTACTGCGACCGACACGTATTCTCGACAGGAAAGGAGCAGGTATTGCGTAGTAAGGTTATCCCTCTTGTGAAGGTGCTATGGACGCATCATAGTGAGGAAGAGGCTACTTGGGAATCAGAAGCTGAGGTCAGAAAGAGCTCCCTTAGATCCTTGAGGAATATGAGAAGGTATGAATTTCGAGGATGAAATTTTCTTTAAGGGGGTAGATTGTAATGACCAGAAAATTTTGTGCTAATCTTTCCTTAGTAGTTGTTTTTGGGGTAATTAGCGCTATACTTGATTGCTTGTGAAATTTACATCAATCACTTTAAATTGAATCTGCATGACTCAAAACTCGTAGATTAGTTAGCGCTATGTTACTCAAAATCTGGAATTCATCGCTAAATCCAGTTGTTCTTGGAAATTTTTAGAAGATCTGGATCGACCTGGACCGCGCTCGAAAGTCCGATAACGATGATCTTAGGTTATGGTCACCATGTTGGGCTTGACCATCACCTCAAAAATCAAGTTCAGATGATGTTCTCGGTCGATTTGATTGAGTCCGGAGTGAAGAGTGTAAGAACGGTTGGAAATTTAATAAGATTTTATGAAATCTGAGTCGTATCACTTGCGCGATGATTTTAAGCAATCTGACCGTTGGATTCTGACCCAATTTCACCCTCTGATCAGGAAAGGTGGCCCAGGCATGTCCTTGTGCTTGTGGACCTGATCGAGATTCTGTGACCGTTGAATTGAGTGTGGTCCGCCACGGCTGATCTGAAGATCAGGTCGGTACGAAAACTTAGCTTGACTTAGATCCATGGTCAGTGAGCTTAAGTCCGACCTTTTATAGTAATAGGCCCACCACGAGTGCTTCGCTGGATCGTGAGAGGCCGGTTTTGGTTATACCTTAAGTATACCTTGGCCCTGGGGTTATTTTCATCAAAGTTAGGCCTATTTATAGACCTTAAAACCCTAGCTCTCTTTTCCATACGAATTTTCTAACCCTAGCTAAGAGAGAGAGTGGAAAAGAGAGAAAGTGAGAGAGAAGTTGGTGAATCATCTTAGATTCTTTCCTGTTCTTCTTCATCCTTGAACCTTCACTTTTGAATCGTTATTCCGGCGATTCTGAGTTCATCCTTGGGTAAGTTAACCTAACCCTAATCTGTGTTAGAGCTTAGAATAGTCTTTGTGTTGTTGTAGCTCATTTCTATTATTACTTTAGGTTATCTTGTCGCCGTTGACAAAGACAAATCGTTTGAAATCAGTTCGGTGTTCTTTTTTGGATTAAGGTGCGGACTTTAATCGTATAGGTTATGGTTTTCAAGGCTTTCAATGCCAGGGAATGGTTTTTTCTTGTTATAGATGAGATTTCACATGCCAAATGTTATGTTTATTTTGTGTTCCTGATATGCATGTGTTATATTGAGATTTGTGTATTCTATGTGTATGTATAAAGTACCGTATGCGTATAAAATATGAACCTGTGATTGCCATGATTATTTGTCGTGTACTTATGCTAATGGTATGTGCGACAACTCCTTGGCAAAAGGAATTGTCCAAATGTGTGTATTTCAACATACGTCATGTATGTTGTATTATGTATTCTAAGTGTTTGTAGAAATGTCTGAATGATCTAAAGTGTGATATATCAACCTAGTATGGGCGTTGAGAAGCGATTCTCAACTCTCCCACTAGTGTGTATGATTTCCTTCATGCAAGTTACATTCCTTGTTGTTTAAGTTCAAGCATTACTTATGCTTACATTCATGTTAAGTTGATATTCTTCAAGTACTCATATGCTACATGGTTGAAGTTGTTGTTCCATTACTGTTCTACATTCAATACGAATATCTGTTGTAGTGTAATGTGTTTGGGACTATGAATAGTCCAGGAAATCGGTAATCGGCCTTAAGTTCGTGGTTGAGATTGCTTTCGCCACGTAGGACGTGATTAGACGAACCCGAGTCGTATTAGAGTTGTCGGCAGTGGTTTGGCCACGCGGAGTGTTTGCGCACTCTATGTCGTTCAACTCAACGTGCGCTCGTGCTAGTCGAGTTCGTCAAGTAACTCAATTGTCTGATGTATGTTCACCATGTATTGGACGCTACTGTTTGAATCTAGGGTACCGAACTTACCATTGAAATCCTATTAACCATGGTACCTTGATCCGCTAAGACTCATGAGCCGGACATGGTGGTATGGGACACCGTGGTCGAGCTGTTGGCCTACGCTGGGGTGACGAGCCTCCCCGTAGTGACCAGTGAGCAACCAAACTCGTGAGCCGATTATGGTGGTATGGGACACTATATTCGTGCTGTCGGCCTACATTGATTGGTGACGAGCCCTTTGTAGTGACCTCGAGCATGCCTGGATACCGCATTGAGGTGACGAGCCTTGGTGTAGTAACGAAGGTATGAAAGGCGTGCATTGATTGGTGACGAGCCCTTTGCTACGACCTACAACAATATGATCGTATGAGATATTTAGGACTAACGACCCTAGAATGGATCACTGTTTGGATGGTGATATGAGGAAGGTACCTTAGCTTCCCAATCCTGCTGTATGAAAAGGACTAATAACAACTTGGTAATCATGTTCATGCACCGCATTTGCATGTGCTTTGTAGACGTGGCGCACTTTGAGGCGATGTCATGCGTAACGTAAGATGAAGACGCTGAGGGTGTACGCGTGAGGGCACGCATCATTCCGCATACATCCTTGCATTAACAAGAGTACTTAGGACATGTTTAATTATTCGCTTTATCATTAATGCTTGATTGAACCGATAACATGTTAACTCGTGCTTTATTGTTCCACCGAGTTGATCACTCACTCTCACGTTCGGGCGGTGTTAAACACCCACCGGACTCTGTCTTAGTTGATGTTGCAGATGTTGATGCGACTTCCGAGGTAGAGCGGGAGATGAATGATGATGAGGTCGCTTTCTATGTTAGCTAGATGCAAAACATGACCATTGGTCACTGGAATCCACTGTGACATATATGTTTTATCTAAACTGTACATCTGTTTTACTAGATCACTTTATGCACACAGACCCAAGTAGGGTACCAATGCAAGTCTTAAGTGGGCCATGCCACATGAATATTTAAATTTCTACTAGGATTGCCATTTGGGTCCACGGTCTTTATCTTAAGCTATTTAATGTTGATTATCACATTTTTTATGCAACCTCCATGAATGAGAAAATGTGTGTACCAAAAATTTGGCAACATGCTATTATACTTGACCCTGATAAGGTTGACACTAATAATATGCTTAGTATAAGACATATCATGCTCATTCATATGCTACACGCATCATCTGTATGCCCGTTATGGATTCCGATTGATCATAGCATATGCTTTTCAGATTGATATACTTAGGGGACTTGTATGAGACAGGGTCGCTCGCATGATCATCGTATGACTTGATGGATGACTTGAAAGTATAATTCATGCATAATGCATATGTGTGGCATGTTGCATCTACTCCCTAGCGACACTAGGGAAGTAGTTCTGCAGTCGGGATATGGCTAGCGTATATGGGTATGGACACCAAAAACTATTGAGGTTACAGGGCGTCACAGGCATCCCTAGGTGAAAGTCCCTAAACCCTATTATACCAGTAGGATGCTCCAATGTCTAGACCGAATGGATTCATGAGCACATGAGGGCTGGATACTGGTAAGCCATGTCTCCCACTATGTTGAGGTCGATTGGAAGGGGGTTTGACCTTACCCGCTCGGGTGAAGAGGGCTATATGCTAGGTTGAGTTTGACCAGCTCATGAAATTAGTTTGCTATCAGTGAGTAGGGTGAGTTTTCGTATACCACTGACGAGGTAGATAATGAGGTCTCTTGCACTCGCTTGGTCTTGCGCGCGATGGGCGGCAACCAGTGTCAGAAGTGTACTAGACCCCGATGATGATCCAATTGTGAACTATTATGAGATGTGGACTAGATATTAGGATTGGCAGGTGACATATGGTAACCATACAGTCATGTAGCACTCGAGATTGTAGATGCGTAAATATAATTAAGTATTATACAATCATGGGCCCTATCCCCAATAGGTATGGGACTATTCGGGATTAGGAGTATTATCCTGGAGTTACTTTACATGTTAGGTATGGAACTAACATGTGTTGTAACCCTGGGTGCGAGACCCCTACCGGCATATGACACTATGCACTACGACTCGTTCCTTCATCATGCATTTTTATATTGCATTACTGTATGTGACATTTGGCTCAATAGGCCTTTTACTTTGTATAACCTTGGTATGACCGTTAACATTCATGACTTGACAGTATAGCTCTTCACCATTTTCGTATACTTTGATACTGTTATACTTGTCATACCTATTGTGCACGCACACACCCATTCTCTAAGCTTTGTAAAAAGTTTACACACGTTGTTTACATGCAGGTTAAGCTAGACAGCAGCTGTAGTGAGGGAGGAGTACATGCTTGACCTTTTGGAGTTTTTATATATGTATTGTATTTTCCTTTCCAGTATTGTACTCAAATGCTTTTATAATGAATAGATGTGATGATGTTTGTCTTATGGTACATTCATGGTTATGCTTCTCCTAAAAAAAAATTACCTTGAAAATCCTTTTTGTGGGATTCCGATTTCGAAACTTAGCGTAAGCTAGGAATCGAAATTGGGGTGTCACGGAGGCTTTTAGCACTAGATTCAGTTTACGGCGAATGAGTGCCGGAAATTGGATTTGGGGCGTGACACTTCGCATAACCCATATGGGTCGGGCAGGAAAAAATAAGGAAAAAAAAACTATCTAGCTTTACATCACAAACCCAATTGGTCCCAGGTAGGCAAGTAAATTAAAAATGCAGTGAGTAAAATGAAATGCAAACTGGCCTTACTTCGTAGAGCTAAATAACACCAGGTAGGTAAATAAAATGAAAATTCGGTAAATAAGATGAAGTATAAACTAGCTTTGCTTCGAAAGATTTAAGATCTTAGGCAAGTGAATAAAGTAAAAGAAAATGAAAGATGAAGAATAATGCAGAATGAGATAAAAGGAAATGTGAATGTAATTGATGCACTTGGAATATGTGGAGTGGAGTGGAATGCTATTTAAATTGGGGTAGGCAAACTCTTAGCTTCAATGACTTCTTTAATGGCCTTTTTTACCTCCTATGTTGGGTAGTATGTCGGTATATTGGAAATGTTTAAAGTACCTTGATTAGTGCCTTCAGGTGAACTCCAACCCTCAGATCCTCTCTGTATTTTCCTATCTCTCTTTATTCTCTTTATTTCTTTTTCTTTTACTCTCTGTTTCTTTCTCTTTATCTCTGTCCCTCTTTGTCTCACTTTCCTTCGTTGGTGTTTTTTCCTTTCTTCTTCCTTGCTCTCTTCTTGTGGCAATGAGATTTTTATATAGGCATTGGTAGCCACAATTTTTTGTGATAATTTTTAAGACGACCACAATTTTTAGGATAACGTTGTGGGTGCCTGCTATTTAAGTTATAAAATAATACATTATATATAGTATGTGTAACGCCCTAATTTTTGGAACCTGAGTATATGACTTGTTCTCCAAAAACCCAAGTGTTAGCCTTTAAAATTCAGTATAAATTTAAACCACTTTTTCATTAATCAGAGTTAGCAGCAAATGTTGGCGAAGTAAACTATGCATTGTATAAAAACATTCCATCCATATAAAAGTCCAATGTAGTGCCCATACAGGACTTATATAATCCCAAATAACGAAGTTCATTAAACAAAAATAGAAATCTATCATCTAATGCTGGAGCTTAATATGGGTCGCAGGGACCCCGTCTAGCTCCTTAACTACCCGAACTGCTCTAGCGACCTAGTGAATAGCATCGGCTCGCTCTACACCTGCATCAACTGATACGGTTTGATAGCGTCAATGGCTATCGCAGTGAGGAGTACCCTTTAAGATTACACACTAATCATTCATAATCTAGAATATATCGCAACTCATAAGAATGGATATTTGAAGTAGCGTAATTCATATTTATGATCATATACTAAAAAATTAAGTCAATCCACATATTCTCATCATTAGCAAAAATATAATCGCAATCGCAATGCAAGTGAATATGTCTAAATAGTTAAATAATCAATCATACAACTTTCTATTGCACTTGAAAATCACATTGTATGTGAACTCCGCAAGATAGCTAGAAAATCGATAAGAGAAATCCCATTCCACCTGAAAATCATAGTACAAGTGAACTCGCAAGATGAATAGAAAGTCAACATTTAAACCTCTACTTCACCCGGAAATCATATCGTACGTGAACTCTGAAATTGCGGTAATGACCGCTTTAGTTGAAGTGAAGATATGCCAAGATGTCCTAGAGGGGGGTGAATAGGACTTTTTAGAATTTTATGATGACTTAAAACCTATCAACCCTATCCTGAACGAATATGCAAATAGCAGAATTTCTTTAATGTAATTCTAATGGCTTCCAAGCCAAATAGAGGATCCAATCATAAGACTATTCAAAACATAGACAAGATGTATAACATATTTCATGATGGATGTGACTGTGTGTGAGATGTGATTCTAATTAGTTCTAGATAATCATGTAAACATGCATTATGAGAACATTCAGAGAAATCACACAAGCAGTAAAAGTAAATAGTAATCCTAAATACAATCGTTTTTATAGTGGTTCGACTACGTGTCTACTCCACTTCCGACGGACGCACTCAACCCTTGAGTGTATTGGATCTCACTAACGGAGGTTTCAAATCAGGTTTAGCTTAAACCAGTACAACCTACACAAGGTACCTAACATGTCTCCACGAGACACAAGTTTGTGCCCCACACAGGAGCAAGGGTCAACACATAGCACTCAGATTTTAGGCCACACAGGCTAAGGATCCACACAAGGAACCTAACAGTTTATGCCCTACACAAGGGCAAAGGTCAACACACAACTCCTAGGTTTTAGACCATACAAGTCAAGGACCTACACAAAGGACCTAAGTTTATGTTTTCCACAGAGCAATGTTCAACACACAACACTCCCACGTACTCTCTTGTCATGCCCCAAACTCGAAAACCGGCCTCACAAAATTTTCGATTGCCGAATCCAGTGCCGACTGCCTCCGTAGTACCCCATTCTCGGCTCCCAGCGTGCATATGCCAGATTTCGATCCTGGGATCCTATAAGGAGGATTTTCCAATATACATTTATCTCATAAGAAGCATAACCACAAGTTTACCCAAATCACAAAGGCAACATGATTATCACATATCCACTAATATAAACATTTGAATACAGTGTTGAAAGGAAAATACATATGTCAAAATCAAAGCTCCAGGAGTCTACTGCACGCTCCAAGCTCAATGCCGCTACAACCTAACATCACCTGCACGCATCTATCATGCATAAGCTTATAAAAAGCTTAGAGGGTGGTGTAAGTGTGTGCGATGCACGTGCCAAGCATATAGATATCAGAGTAAGCGAAAATACTGGCAAGTCTATAAATCTCACAATATCAGAGTAATGCTGAAACATGCTGGTAATTTCGTAAATATCATCAGCCTTATCCAGGCTATGCGATGTAAAAACATAATATTATATGATGTAAAAACATAACAAGCTAATATTATATACTAAGGATACAATGCGATATGTAAATCCTGATGAGTTCATAAATATCGTCAAGATCATCTAGGCCATATGAATGTAGAGACATAGTAACCCAAAATGCCATATGCTGCGGATGCAGTGTGTGATATGCAGTGCGAATGAAATGACCAAGCTGGAGTGTGAAGTCGGGATAATAGTACGCATTATCACAGGCTACGGGGTCCATCACAAGGTACTTCTATCCAAACCAGTCCCATACCTAAATTTGGATAGTCAGACTCAATATGGTAAACTCCTGATCTCAGGTTAGTTGCGCGCCCCAACCAAAATTCTGACCATTGCGAAGGTACACAATAAATAGTTATGCACCACCAGCCAGACTGGATAGTAAATGAATGAATGAATGAGTATGAAACTCCAGCTCAATAAGTCCACATTCAGTACCGTACATCTCTGAGATCATCACCAGGGTCTATTACACTCCACGCTAGCTACCGCCCCTATCCGAGTGCATAACTGGGTAAGTGGAAGAGACCTCATTATCCACCTGTAAATATTGGGCTCGGCTTGTCGATAGCAGACCTATTCCTCAAGCTGGTCAGACTCAGCCTAACATTGCCTATTTCCTCAGGCGGGTAAGGCCATACCCACTCCTAACTGACCACGACACAGTGGAAAATGTGGCCTATGGTATTTGACACTCGGGCGCTCATGTATCCACTCGGTTTAGACATTGGGACATCCTCTGGTACCAAAGAGGGTTTAAAAATTTTCACCCAGGGTCATCTATGCCAGTCCGATTCTAGTAACAGATTTTTAGTGTCCCATCTGGCCATCCACGACATGCTTGTGGAGGCTACAGCCTTGATGTCGCTAGGGCGTACAGTAATCACAATACACAATGCAAGATGCATGAGTCATACAATCCAGTCATGCATCAATTCGATGCATACCGTGCGCTCATGTGAGACAATCTCCGCCTATCAGGGAGTCTCATAGTAACCTGCCCAATGACATATGCAATGGTCAACCACATCTCATAACAAACATGTAAATGATGCGTATGGGCATGTATCATGATGCTATGCTATTACATACTCATAATCGGCATCGATAATTGACCTCAACAATCAGAATCAGCCTCGATAATCGGAATTGGTCTCGACAATCAACTTCAACAATTGGAATCGGCCTCGATAATGGGAATCGGCCTCAACAATTGGCCTCGATAATCGAAATCGGCCTCAATAATCAGAATTGGCCTCGACAATCGAAATCGGCCTCGATAATCGGAATCAGCCTCGACAATCAGAATCGTCCTCGACAATCGGAATCACCCTCAACAACCGGCCTAAGGGAAGGTCATAATTTGGACATTTAACGATCAATGCCCATCAATGTGGAATTTAACCAACATCGCTCCCAAGGAGTGGCCCACATAGAGCCAAACATATAGTGGGCCCATGACCTCAGACAATGGCCCAATATACATCACCATGGGCCTCTCTCAAGGGCCTAATACACATCATGATGGGCCTCACTTATGGGCTATATATGCATCACATTGGGCCTCGCTCATGGACCTCATGTACATCACAATGGGCCGCAATACATGGGCCCCATATATGTCAAATGGGCTGGAATATATGGGTTGAAAAATACATCTCATTGGGCCTTACCAAATGAGCCAGTAATACATCACAATGGGCCTTACCATATGGGTCGAAAATACATCACAATGGTCCTCAATGCATGGCTCGAAAATATATCACAATGGGCCGCTCATACAGGCCTAATATACATCACCATGGGCCATGACCCATGAGCCCAAAATACATCACAATGGGCTACGACCCATGGGCCTCAATATACATCATAATGGGTTGTAACCCATGGGCCTCAATATACACCAAGTGGGCCGCATCAATGGCCGCACCAGTGGGCCTCATATATAATGAGTGGGCCGAATTAATGGGCCACACCAATGGGCCTCAATATACAAGTGGGCTGCATTAATGGGCCCCACCAATGGGCCTCAATATACAACAAGTGGGCTGCATTAATGGGCCGCACCAATGGGCCTCAATATACAACAAGTGGGCCGCATTAATGGGCTGCACCAATGGGCCTCGACTTTCTAAAAATGAATCATATTGAAAGATCATCTGAACCACACCCTAAATGGCGGAGATGGTGATTGAAAAAAATCATCTGGACCATACCACAAATAGCAGTGGAGATAATGATTTTCACTGCTAAACCATTACAAGGGGCCAGGGCCCACCATAGCATTTATTCTCCATCCAATCTGATCATAAGGTCACAAAGACTTAGATTAAGAGGGAAAATAATTTTCATATTGATTTAGAACTTCTGTGACCCAAAAAGGTTCTTAATGGTGGATGCTCAATCTCCACTGATTTTGTAACGCGGTCCACCTGATAGACGGTTGGATGAAACACATACTCATACGGGACCCACATCTTGCTAGCGACATGGATGGACGGTTTGGATATAACACAAACCTTATGCTCAGACCCACAGAACTTGCTGCCATGATGCAGCTACTACAAAGGTCGGGTCCACATAGATGGACAGTGTGGGTAAAAAATACATCAGAGGTGGGTCCCACCGTCCAGCCATCTGGATGGTGTGGATAAGAACCATACATCAGGTGGGATTCCCACCGTCCCAAGCAGTGGACGGTGTGGATGCATCACATTCATTAGGCCCCATATGGCACCATCCAGATGGACGGTGCTGTTATAGAATACATGCATTAAAGGTGGGTCCCACATGGGGCACACCAGATATATATATATATATATATATAATATGAATCATTCAAACATCTATATATTATATTATAATAAGAATCATTCAAACATCTATATATTATATTATATTTTATATCATAATAAGAATCATTCAAACGCCTAGCCCTGGACGTCCATTCAACAGACGGTCTGGATAGCATGGCACCATGGTGTGGGGTCCACGCACATGGACTAGATGGCGTGAATGATGCACTTACATAATGGTGGTCCCATGTGACTTGGATGGTCTGGATGGCCCACATCATCACGTATGCCCCCTGACCTGGACGGTCTAGATGCTACATACGTTTATTACAGTGAG
The DNA here is from genome assembly GCF_029962835.1 of Magnolia sinica. Classification (NCBI taxonomy): domain Eukaryota; kingdom Viridiplantae; phylum Streptophyta; class Magnoliopsida; order Magnoliales; family Magnoliaceae; genus Magnolia; species Magnolia sinica. The sequence continues at coordinate 51,817,605 of NC_080580.1, forward strand.
GTCCAGGTGAGTGGATGGTTGAAGTGAATAAAACACATATAGCTTCACAGCAGGCCTGCAGCTGGCAGATCTCAGCCGCTGGATCTGTCTAAACTTTGGACCCTGGCCTCAGCTGACCTCTAGATAGATGGTGTAGATCTTAAGTACATACATATCAGGGCGGGGTCCACATCAGTGTGCCACCCCAAGTAAAAGACCATGCTGCTATTTGTATTTCTACTGCATCAGGGCCTGCTGCAGACTGTTACTGCTCAGTACTACGGATCTGCCCCAATTTGGGCCCATGATCTCTCCGGATGTATGGTGTGGATGCACTGCACATGCAACAAGGTGCAGTCCACGTGAGGGGACCACCCCACTCCGAAATCAGCTGGTATAGGCGCTCCATCAGACCGTCATCCTGACAGCTGGATGGTCCAACAATCTGGACAGGTATGGATAAAATACATACATAAAAAAGGGGGGTCCACACAGGTGGGATCAAGCTGGCATTTGTGTTCTTCCCTACATCCAGGCGGTCCTGTTGGACGGTCTGTCCAGTAGAGTGGGCTGACCAGACATCTAGCATTTTTGATAGTTAGATCGTCCCACCTACTGGATGGTCTAGATCACTCCAAACACTCATCAGGTGGCCACAACAATAAGGGAGAGAGAGAGAGAGAGAGAGAGAGAGAGAGAGAGAGAGAGAGAGAGAGAAGGGGAGGGACCTGGCCACTATGGGCCCTCCCTATATGATGCATACATCAAGATGGGTCTCACCATATGTGGGCCCTCAAATCATAATAAAATCAACGGTGGAAGTCATGAAATCACCCACCTCAAGATCTCTTCTTCATTCCTCCACCAACGGGTTCTAGAGCTCCAAAGAAACAAGATTCAACGGTTGAGATTGATTTTGAAGGGTGGGATTGGGTGGTAGGAAGGTAGGACACACTTACCTTTCTCCCATGGAAACTCTCTTACTTAGACGGTCTCTCATGGTGTTTGCTTGAAAATGAAGAGAGAAATGAGAGAGAGAGAGAAGATGTAAGGAGAGAGGGATGGGTGTGAGTGAGTGATGGAGTGATGGGAAGTGATGGGTGTGTACTTGAAATGTATGGGTTGTAAGAGAGAGTTGACTTTGGGGTTGCTTTTGGGGATGAGACATGTTCTTGACATTTGATGTGATTGATGGGATATTCTCTTAGGTTTAGTAAATGAGCGGTGTTTTCTTTGAACTAAACGCGGGCCAACATCTCCTGGTCTGGGTATCGCCTCGACGCTTAATACGCGGCATTGGAATCGTGATGACGACGCGGTTGCTAGGGTACAAGTCTCGGGTCGAGCCGACTCTGGAATATGGGATATGACCCGGGGTTATGCGCAAATACTATCTACGCATTGCAGGTAGTAGAATTCGACCGGGAGGACGCAGAAGCTTACAGAACAGTACGGGTTAGGATACGAGCCTCACACTCTCGTCGGAGGCCTCTTATGAGGACTTGAAAGGGGGTGAGAATCACCTGTGACCCAATCCTACACAAAGGAATGATCAACAGGGTCTCTGGACTCAAATGACTTACAGATAAGTAGATGAGCCCCATTTATCATGTTAATGAAGATCTCCTCCTTTGATGATGAAGAATCTTTAGCTCCCTTGAACTGCAACACAAATGATGCTCCAATGTATAGCGACGGGTTGGGTCAAGGTTATGTTGGAATCTTACTCTATTAAATGTTTTCCTATTTTAGAGACGGAGTGATTCCAAGCATCTATGCATTCAAGGTATCCCAGCTCAATGATTTGCCATTAAGGTGGTAGCTAAAGGATCCTTGAATGTAGAAGTTCATTCCCCAATCCACTCTATTGAATATCAATGATGAGGGTGGATTGGAGGATGAACTCCCATGAGAGAAAAAGGCTTAGGGTATGTGATCTGGATTAAACACTCAAAAGCTCTATCTAATTTCTCTACCAACAACCAAAGGCAAGCTCTCATTAAATAGGTAAAAAGTTCCAACGGAAATAAAACAACCATATTTTTGATAGAGTTCGATATCATCGAGTAGGCTTCGATATCATCGAGCGTTTACTCTCGATAACATCGAATTGCCGCTCGATGACACGAACTCAATTTGTCAAATGCTTTTGAACCTTTTTGCCAATAGGTCGAGGATATCGAACATGCTTCGATGTCATTGGATTTCGAACTCTAATTTCATCGACGCATGGTTCGATTCTTCGACATTTGAAAAATGTGAGAGCAAACTTGCCTTTAAAACTTAACAGGTATTGATATGATCAAGCATCCCTGATATCATCTGATTTTGAATGTTGATGATATCGATAACAGTGTCGATTCATCGATCTTTTAGGGAATTTTCCTCTAAGCTTGCTGGACAGTTTGTGTCCTATTTCGATGACATCGACCTGGTCTCGATATGATTGATATTTGAATATCGATATCATTGAGTGATCCTTGATACTTAAAAGAATTTACCTAAAAGCTTGCTGGTCAGATTTATGTCCCAATCTGATATCATCGAAGGTCTGTTGATATCATCGAAGTTTGAATTTTGAGGATATCGAGGCTCTCTTCGAGATATCAAAAATCACATGATTTTCCTTAACTGCATATTGGACACAAACTGATCAGATGTTGATTTTATCGAGCCGTCTCGATGAACTTGAGATTCAAAAGTTGATGATATCGAACATGCCATCGATTTATCGATAATTCAGTCCAGGATTCATTATGGTTGCTAGACATCTGAAGTCCTCATTTCGATAATATCGTGTGAGTTTTGAGGACATCGATAACAAAGTTCAATTTCATCGAACCACTTATCGATAAATCGATAAAGCAGAAAACTTAGAGATTTTCCTGATTTTGCAAAATAGTTTTCACACCTTAAACCCTAAGTTGTTCTATCCATTTTAAGGGTTTTATATACCTAGTATTTTGGGTCAAGGGATGTGAGGCTAAGTTTACCTTTGATGAGTTCAGGCACACATCCTATTGAAGTAGACACTTGAATGATCTTCCCATGGGGTTCACTTGTCTTACTGACTCAACACTTACACTAATTAACAAACCAGGGCACTTTCAATCTCCCCCTTTGTCAATTACATGATAAAACACCTGAAGTCCTAGAACACCATCTAGATCAACACCCTAAATTGTGTGTACATAATTCTTCACACAATTTTACATTGCTACTGCAAGTTTAGGCACACAAGTATGTAGTTGCTCCGCCTGTCTTCATGTAGCTGCTCCCCCTAATACCTATACCATCATTCATATACACAATTTTCTCTGTGGTGGGATTTTTTCTCCTCCTTTTTGTCAGTCATTGGCAAAGGGAAATATAGCAATACTAGTTGACTGAAATTGAAGCATAAACGTATGGGAGAATCAAAAGAGATCCAGATATTACCATACATACCAGATACATCTCTAAAATGCATAATCAGCAAGAGACAAATGTATAACAGATAACGACATCTCTATTTGCATGGAAACCATTTATGCATACCAGGTCAAAGGAGAGCTTTGATTTTAACAGAAAATAGCAGTATAGCTTTAAATGACATAAATCACAAACCAATTCTCAATTGTTACGGAATATGTTGGAGAAGACAATCACAATTCATACCCGAATTTCATAGAATTTAATGCATAATTGAGAGCAGAGAGACATGGCAACAAAGATATATGAATTATCAAACAGGCATTAACAAAAATATCCAGAATAAAAAATGCCCAAGCTTGGCAGTATTGCAACATCCATCCCAAACCAACACAACCAAATATCTAGCCCAACCATGGGCTTACAAAAATACAAGTATTTCCCTCATGTAGAGGATATCCATAAACCACAAAAAAAACTGTTAGACTCTCCATGTTAGGTAGCCATCACAGACACTCATAAGATCGCATGGCATTCAAAAAGATATCCATGCCCAAACACCGAGATGAGTATCTGGTGTATGTGACGACATGAAGACTATCGATACTATGGTGGAGGGGCTGATGAAGACGGTGCTGTATCGTCTTGTCGGCATGTTATCAGATCAACCAGTTGCTGCACCGACTGCTACACCTCAGCCACCATTCTTTCTAGTATAGTGAACCATTCATTCATCATTTTCTTCATTTGAGTGACTTCTCGTAACGTCGTCCCGATCCGATCTTGATGTAATTTGAATCTTTTGGCATGCACAGGGTTAGATGGAGGCGGGTCTTGCTGCAATTCGAGTGGGTCTCCTTCGGCTTGTGTTGCTCCTTCGGCTTGTGCAGCTCCTTCACCCATTTCACCTTCTTCATGAATTTCCTCCTTGAGTTGATCTTCTAGATATCGATGAAACTTCAAATCCATCTTTCTAATGTTGATTTTGTTGAAATGTTGGAGAGGTAGCTCCCGATCATTTGTCAATGGAAGACCGATCTTATCACTTAGCCCGTGAATAATTTGAGGGAAGGGTAAATGGACATCTCTAGAAGTGTGAATTGCGTACACCAACTGGTGAATTATCAGAGTGGGAGGACATATCTTGATCCTAGTTGCCACATAATACACGATCATGACCATAAATCCTGTAAGGTCAGCTCAGTTTGTACCTCTAGGGTATACATTTATGGCAAAGATGCCATGCAGAACTTGATACTTGGGTTTCATAAATTTTGCCTTTAATGCATTACCCTGGTACTAAGGAATATCCCTACCATGGAAAAGAAATGTCGTGATTTTAGATCGAGTCACCTGATTTTCAAGATCTAGATCAGAGAGACCAACTGGAGATAGAGTGAGATAAAAAATACTTGCAATAGATTCATGGGTAATTTCTATGTCGGTATCCCCAACAGAGATAGTGATGGATGGAGGTTCTACGACAGGAGAATGGATGGAAGTAAAGAAGCTATAGGTTCTTTCATAAAGACATGGGCCGTCAAAATCGAGCATAGGCAGCCAATCTATTGCAGCCAACAAAGGTTCCAGGTTGTAGGGTTTTAGGCAATCCCTGTCAATTTTTCGTTCATGGACCAACTTCCTTCCAGTATATTTCACCAGAATAGGATTTACCGCAGCAGAAGAGGAACAGGTGCGGCATGTTGAGACCCACCACGCAATGTTTACTTCGCTGGCGTATTGGGGTCCCTTGATCAGACACCTTTGCCCTTTCTTTAGGTGCAAGGACTTTATGTTTGGAGGATCTTGAGGATTCCCCAAAAATAGGAGTTTTTCCTTTGTTCTTCCCCATTGAACGTTTACCACTTAGAATGGGATGACTGAGAGTGGGATCTGATAGAAGATTGAAGGATTTTGAAAATGAATTGATGATCTTCTAGACAGAACTTCTCTCTATAATCTAGAAATACCCAAAGACATAGGATGCAATCTTGAGAAATTAAGGGAATAGACAAGGAATTACTAGATTTGGGTGAATTTGGAAGGCTCACAGATGGAAAACCATATAAAACGGCCGAGGAGGATGAACAGTAGAGAGAAAAACAAGCTTTGAGTAAAGAAATGAAATTTTCCCGCTCGTCCGCCTTTTATTGGGTGGTAACCTTCGATATCATTGACTTTGGTTTCGATGATATCGATCTACCCTAATCGATGTTGTCGATGATGAGTTCGAGGGCAGACCAATTAACCCAACATTTTAGATTCTCGAGCGGACGTCGATGGGATTGGTGCGGTTCTGATGATATCGATGACTCGTTCGATTCAACGATTCACTTATCGAGAAGAGGGATGGGACAAGTTATCTCCAGTTTTCGATAATCTTCCATATATGTATATCTTCAAATATTTTCAAGTCAGCTTTAGTATACAGTCAAAATCTTTACAAAAAGTTGTAATCATTAAACTTATAAACATCAATAATGTTTATGCACAAAAAGAAGTTCCTGAGGTATAGAAACCTCTGATATATCATAATAATCATAAAAAATGCATCATTTGCATGTATTCATCTAGACTTAGATGCTATAGCCTGGACACATTTTCCATGCTCAATTGTTACTAAGTATATGGATCAACCTTTCCATTTCCTTTAATGACATAACAGTGGTCACTGGTGCGAAGACCTTCCATAACGGATTTTCCT